>NW_027050972.1:0-26283 GCF_954871325.1 Gordionus sp. m RMFG-2023 | reverse complement strand
CATTTGTTCAAAAACACCTGGAGCGCCCCTCCTTTTTAAAATAAGGAGCGGGAACTAGCTTCTTTTAGGGCTGGAGTGAAGGAGCGCAGCTCCACTTCTTTAAATTTAATGTATAAATTTATTAATAATATTTGTTAATTAACAATAATATTAATGTTTAGCCGAGTGTTTTTCATCTAATCGTTTCAATATTAAACCAATTTTACTTTAAATTTTTTGGAAAATCTTGTAAGACATTATAATATCCATTTTATAGATATATAATAAAAAATAGTTTTAGATATTATGGATTTAGAAAGAAATCGAATTTCCACATCATACAAAAAATATTTTAAACTTCTAAAAGATGTTGATCCAAATGATCAAACAAATTTAAGGGAAAAATGCCTTATATTTAATTTTCAAAAGTGATCAGATTTATTCTAAAAAACATCTAAAAGTAAAGAATATTTCTTTTAAATACAAAATGATTTGGATGATTTTTTTTGGATTCCATGAAATTGCTCATCAGGAAAATAATATATTGGACAAATATTTTTTTAAATAATGATAACAAAATTAATATTTTGATAAATTCCGAATTAAAAAATATCTTTATAAAATACAATACCCCGCTTCCCTCTGGCGCTGCTGTAGATCTCCTATTTATTATTTCCAAAAAGGTCTTACAGGAGAGGCGTGGATGTTAGTTAGATTCTAGTTAAAAAAATTTATTAGTTTTAAAAATTATTAAAAGGTTATAAATATTTTGATGAATCATTTAATATAAATAAAGCTTTATGATAAAATGTAGAAGCGAAAGCATGAGCTAGCTACTTTTAAAAAGGAGCGTTAACAACTCTGCTAAAACTTATTATTTTTTTTAACAATAGCAAACATAAAATATATATTTTATTAAATCTTACATTTTAAAAATCACTTATAATCTCATTATGATTGAGTTTGAAAATTAAATATTATATAATTTATGTTATCTATATGATATGTAAATATTCTAATAATTAATTTAATATATCATTTAAAATTGAAATAAATAATAATTTTATTAAAAATAATTGATCTTCTTTAATAAATTGATATCTTATTTAGAATAAATTTGCCCCATTTATGATCAACTTAAAATTTTAAATAAAATATAACTCATTTTAATTATAATTCAATGCCAATTAAACATATATTCTAGCATAAAGGGTGGTAATGCAAAATCACTACATTTAAGTCGATTTTTAAAAAGGATAACACATTGTAGCCAAAATAAATATTAAGCAAGCTTGAATATATGCCATCTATTAAAAAAATCTTGAAGCTAAGGCAACATTTTACTCAACGAATATTCAGTTGGTCATTTTTAAAAATCGACTCAAATGGAAACTAGGGATTGGATTTTATTTTAAATTATATTATATTTGTTAAAAATGCTATATAAAATATTTTATTTCATACCTTTTTTATTAGGATATAAAATATTTTATTTCATACCTTTTTTATTAGGGTTATCATTATGATTGGCGTTTATGATTCGAGATGATACAGAAATAAAATTTACTCTATGGGGACAAATTCTATTATTATGAATAAAAATGAAAAATCAACTTTTATAATTGATACTAGTGATGAAGTTTGAAGAAAAATGATTGATTTTCTGGGATTAAAAATATCTAAAATAGCATTCAAGTGAAGAAAAAATAATATGATATTCAAAGGATACCTCTTAAAAATATACACCATAACGTGAATAACTTCTTTACCCATGAGTATTACTTAAAATTTGGTTTGAAGATGTTAATATATAATTTGAATATTTTTTACTTTGTAATTAATGACCTTTTGTAAAAATCTTTTCTTTTTTTAATGACCTTTTAAATTATATTAATTTTCGTAAATGTTAATATGCAAATAGTATTAAAATAATAATATATATATAGCTGTAAAAATTGTAAATATCTAGAGTAGTAATTCTTATAAAATTAAATTAAATAAAGATATTAAAGTATATTTTTTTTGGTTTCTCTTTACCTGCCTTCCGTGAAATTATCAGAAGATATATTTTTATATCTAATTTTTTTATTTATATTACTATACGGTTTGACTTTCAAAAATATTTTTTTTACCCAAAAATTATAAAAATCACCCTCTATTTTTTTTCCCTTTAGAAAAATATATTAAGGCTCAGAATTTAAAAATTTGTTTACATGTTTCATATAGCCATAGATAAAATAAAATTTATCGGTAATTTATAGCTTAGTTACAAGTAACTCAATAAAGTTTTGCACAGGAGTAAAGTTACTATGGGTAAAACGGTTAAAACGTTCCGTCTCATTAAAGCTGATAAAAAAATTAATTTATACACCATATAAAATATCTTTATAGGAACAATAATAAATGTAATATTTTTGGAATAAAATTTTATCAATAATTTAATTGTTCGATGCACCTAAAATGATAGATTCTTGATATATTTTTTTATTCCGCTATTGTATTAATTAATTTATACTAAAAATAATATAGAGATGTTAAAATTTAATTTAATAAAGTTATGTTCAATTTTATTTTAACAACTTTACACCGATGTTTAATCAATTTTCCCTGGCGGGTAAAATGGCGAAAATGACACATAGCATATAATTAATAACAGCTCCTAAAGTTTTATATGTAGAGATCTACACTGTTTTTATTTTATAAGGATTCGACTGCTTATAAATATATAATTTGATTTGTTTTGAGAATATTTCAAATATTTTAATAAAAATGCAAAATACCAATCGATTACCCCGGTCCCCGCGCAAAATACTATCGATTACCCCAGTCTTCCCTATTAGATATATGTTAAATTATAATTTCAGTGATGATAAACCATTGCTAATTGACAATTGTTATAATCGTTATTATTAACCTTTTTTGAAGTTTTTCACTCAACACTTTTTTGAAAAAAAGATAAACCATCGTTACCTACTTCTATACGTAAAGCGTTTCTTTATATGAATAATGTTATAGAGGATTTCTACCCCCCCCCTCTCCCCCAATTATACGTTAGAAAATAAATTAGGCTAAAATTTTAAAAGTAATATATATTTTAACGTAAAATTATTAATAGAAAGTTTGGATTAAATTTAAGGTGGGAAATGTGAACTAGTTACTTTAAGAAGCATTGACATTATATCCATTATATAATATTAAGAATAGAATTATACATTATTATTTATGTCGAGCAATTTATATTATAATTATTTAACCTTCCCTATAAAATCTTGAAAGTTTCTTATTTAACATTATAAAAACTTGCAACTAAAAAAATAAAGTTCATATAATTAATTTACAAAATCGATTTATTATTTTCGATATATTTCAAAATAAACATAAAGTAATAAAATTATCATTTATTTACACAGGTAGGGGAGACCAGGGTACATTGAGGACTAGGGAACGTTATGTCACTCTAATTATAATTTGAACTATTATTTATAAGACTGGATTTTTGAGCCTAACATAGATAATTTCTATACATAATTTGGTAAAATGGATTTGAAAAATATTAAGTATTTTAATTTTTACAGGAGAAAATATGTTTTGATATATCAAAAATAATAAAAGATATTTGCGAACTTTATTGTTTATATTTATAAATAGAGCTTCAAAAATCTTAGTAAATATATTTTAGGAAAGTATAAACCCTATTTATCAATCTGACAAAATTATAATCAATAAACATGAATTAATATGATTTTGTATGATATTTATAAATTTAGTGAACTCGGTCATAGTATATTTGGGACACGCCATTTCAACTCATTTGATCATTACTTGTGATGCTGAATTGCAATAAAAAGGATAGGAAAATTTTCTGTACAGAAGATTATGAAAGTGCTATAAATTTATATCTAACAACCTCAAACATCAGTCAGAAAGTTATCATTACTTACAGGAGGTAGATATTTATCAAAAAAAAAAATTAAGTGGAGGAAGAAAAATAGCTAATTACATATTAACTAAAATATTTTATGACTTAAAATAGGTAAATAATATTATATGCAATTATTAATATTCTTTATCGGTTTATTTATTTATTCTTATCCTGGAATTCACCATAAAATAATATTATTATTCACACTACTAAATTTATAATAAAATGTTCATTTCACACTTGAATATTATCATAATAAGAATCTTTTAACAATTAATAATTTTTAAAAACGAATATTTTAAATGATTTATTATTCACAATAATAAATTAATAATAAAATGTTTATTTCATATTTGAGAACATTAATACAATGAGAATCTATGAAAAAGTTAATAAATGTTAAGTATGAAATGAACATTTTATTATTAATTTTTGTGAGAATGATGAAGTATTTACTCTCAGACTACCTACATATGTAATATATAAATTAAAAATTATGATTTTAAAACCAGTTATATCCAAAAATTAAAAAGGATGAGATAAACTTATTTTGAAAATAATTTATTCTATATAATGTTGTAAATATAAAATATATTACAAAATATTACTCACTCTACTTTCTATTTCTTTAATTAATATTAGTTTTAGAATCTGTCGGGAAGTTATTATATAATTTATAGCTGTAAACTTTAAAATTGCTTTTAAGGTGCAAGTATAATATATGCCCACTATATATAATAGTAAGTGTATAATTTTATGTATTAATATGTACTTGGAATGCAAGTTGTAGGATCAAGTTTTCTGAATTTTACAGAGCATGCACAAAATAAATTGGAGCATTCACTATGGTAAACGCTTGTATTGCATTCAATGGTATACATCGATCACCAAGTATTTTACCTAAACATTATTGTTATTATAAAATATATTAACTCTTATCCACCTTGTAAACAGGTTGATCCATGTAAATAAAGTGTTAGACCACATGTACAAATCTTCTCACTACAAAATTATGTTTTACACTCTTCTCCCTTTAAGCAAGATGCACCCATATCTTTTTCTATTTTAATATTTATATAATTTATCTATTTGAAAAAAAAGTATATAGATGATATCATCAGCATAGGTGTTTAGGAAAAAAATAATTAATTTTAATTAATAAATTATTTTAAATTTAATTTATTATCTATTGAAACATTAAAAATATATTTATGGAGTTTAATTATATAAAATATTATATATCTTAAAAAGGTCATACAGCTATATATAGAAATTACATTAGCCGTGTAAACAAATATTCGGATCTTTCCTCAGATCAAAAGCTATTTATTAATATTTTCACCTTAAAAAGGTATATAATATTTATTAGTTTCTGCAATTTCTGAGAATCGATGGTTGTTATAATTCGGTGCCATATCTAAAAATTTATATTCAAAAAGGCGTGTGTTACAAACACCATCTATAATTTTGTCAAAGATAAACACAGACCCAAGATTTAACAAGGTATGGCCTCCAGTCATTCATAAGTTATTATTTTTTATAATATTATATAATAAACGAAAATGGTTATTAATTGCATATCCCGGTCATTTTGTAAAGAGACAAGGGTAAGGAAAAATGGATAAATAAAGTCAAAACCATCAAAAATATCTTCAACTTGGGTTCATTATATTGCAAGATAACTGGTTTCATGTTCACACCAGTATAAATATCTACGATAAAAGTTTATATTCCATTCTCCCTCGAATAGTGGACCTTTCAAATTAAGAAGACCATTCGTCCTGATGTATATCCCTCATTCCCTGGACTAGCGGTAACCCATTGACCTGGAACTATTCTTGTGTCTATTTTGCAACAAAGTCCCGAAAAGGCAGAAATACTTTAAAAATACAAACTGGCCTCATAAACACAGATGCTAAACATTACAAATACCTTAAGCATGTTCGAATGTGGGGTCCTCAATTTTATTAAAACCATAGGGAAAAATGCAGATCTTTGGGAATCTCAATGAAGGGTTTTACCTATTCAATTTTTTAAGCATTTACACTCTTCTCTAGGGTGATATGTTTCTAATATATTTTTAATATATTCTTATTTGTATTTTTTTAAAAGATATTTTTAATTTAATATTGTTCGTGTTTGTAATATTTTTTTTACATTGATTATTATATTTAAATAAAAATATCGTGACAAAGACTCTTAAATAAAAAAAAATTTATATAGAAAAAATCAAACATAACCCATTATAATATTAGTAAAAAATTATATTGATAACAAAATTTATCTTAACCTGTGTACAAAATCTTTTGAAAAAATCCTTAAAATTTATATATTTTCGTAAATTAGTAACAAAATATTTTGTAAACATCCAAGTTTTATAAAAATTAAAATCTTCAAAATGCTTGATATGATTCAATTATTAGTTATTTATTATATAATATTTGAATAGACTGAACATAGAAATAAGCATAAATATTTGGAGTTTAGATATATATAGTTATTTTCCACAATGTACACATTGACTGATTATTTTCGGCAATGTGTTACGTGGGCAGGGTTAATTAAAGGCAAAGTGTACATTGACTGGTTTTTTTGGGCAATGAATTTTATTAACAAATTAATAAATTTATTATTTATTTGAGAGATTAATTATTTATTTAATTGATATTAATTTAATATTTATTTGAGAGGAATTTATTATTTATAAATTTATTATTTTTATAATTTAAAGATTTTATTAGATATATTTTTAAGATTGTCAATGTTTTTTATATATTTTTTTGAGATTTATATTAATATTTTTATATATTAATTTTTTACGTACTTTTTCTGGTAGATCTTTGGATCGTAAATATTTTTGAATATATTTTTATTAAAATATTTTTAATATATTTATTTGATTAATTTGTTATATTATTATTTTTAATATATTTTTTGATTGATAATTGTTTTAAAAATAAATTTTTAAATGATTTTTTTTATATTAATTTTTTAGGTACTTTTTATCTGATACATCTTTGATCGTAAATATTTATATATTTAAATTTTTTAAGTACTTTTTTTCTGGTACATCTTTTAATAGTAAATATTTTTGAATATATATTTTTTTAAAGGATTTTTAAAATAGTACTTTTTTTCTGTTTAGGTAAAAATATGTTTTCTAATAGATGTTATTTTAAAATTTCAGTTAAGATGTAAATAGAAAAGTGACAATTGTCATAATCGTTATTTTTGAACTTTTTTAAATAGGTAAAATTATGTTTTGTAAACATGTTATATTAAAATTTCAGTTAAGATGCACATAGAAAAGTGACAATTGTCATAATCGTTATTTTTGAACTTTTTTCAATTTTTTTAAAATAAATAGCTAAAAATATATATTGTAAAGATATAAAATTAAAATTTCAATAAAGATGTACAATATAAAAGTGTCAATTGTCATAATCGTTATTTTTGAACTTTTTTTAGTTTTTTTAAAGTAAATAGGTAAAAATATGTTTTGTAAACATGTTAAATTAATATTTCAGTTAAAGTGTACTATAGAAAAGTGACACTTGTCATAATCGTTATTTTTAAATTTTTTTGAATTTTTTTAAAATAAATAGCTAAAAATATATATTGTAAAGATATAAAATTAAAATTTCAGTAAAGATGTACCATAATTGTCATAATCGTTATTTTTGAACTTTTTTGAGTTTTTTTAAAGTAAATAGGTAAAAATATATATTGTAAACAAGTTAAATTAAAATTTCAGTGAAGATGTACCATGGAAAAGTGACAATTGTTATAATCGTTATTTTTGAACTTTTTTGAATTTTTTAAATATAGGTAAAAATATATATTGTAAACAAGTTAAATTAAAATTTCAGTGAAGATGTACCATATAAAAGTGACAATTGTCATAATCTTTATTTTTTAATTTTTGTGAATTTTAAAGTATTAGGTAAAGATATATATTGTAAACAAGATAATTAAAAGTTTCAGTGAATATGTACCATAGAAAAGTGACAGTTGTCATAATCGTTATTTTTGAACTTTTTTGAATTTTTTATAAAGTAAATAGTCAAAAATATGTTTTGCAAACATGTTATATTAAAATTTCAGTTAGGACATAGAAAAGTGACAATTATCAGAATCGTAGTTGAACTTTTTTGAAGTTTTTAAAATAAATAGCTAAAAGATATAAAATTAAAATTTCAGTAGATATACCATAGAAAAGTAACAATTGTCATAATCGTTATTTTTGAACTTTTTTGAATTTTCTTAAAGTAAATAGGTATAAATATATATTGTAAATAAGTTAAATTAAAATTTCAGTGAAGATGTATCATAGAAAAGTGACAATTGTCATAATCGTTATTTTTAAACTTTTTTGAATTTTTTAAAATAAATAGCTAAAATATATATTGTAAACAAGTTAAATTAAAATTTCAATGATATATACCATAGATAAGTGACAATTGTCATAATCGTTATTTTTGAACTTTTTTAAAGTAAATAGGTAAAAATATATATTGTAAACATGTTAAATTAAAATTTCAATGAAGATGTACCATAGAAAAGTGACAAATGTCATAATCGTTATTTTTGAATTTTTTTAAATTTTTTTAAAATAAATAACTAAAAAAAATCTTAGATACACTTGTAGTGTTTGGCATATAATCTTAGTTATTGTTTAAAAATATTCCAATAAACTTGTAATTTTAGATATTCATTAAAGTGAATAAATATCTAAAATATATTTATTTATAGATTTTAAATAAATATGTCAAAGATATTATATAGAAATAAAAAATCCTGCAACAGTTATTTTGTATACAACTATATTTTATTTTCTTTGACATAATTTTCAAATATGTAGGTATATTTATTTTCTATAGTGAATGATCTAATATAGGTTAGAACCAGAAATGGCAAGGCCAATATATCGGTCAAATTTAGTCAATGACCGAGAGTATTTAACATGGTCAAGTCGGGTCTGATACTTTAAAAATACTATAGGAAAAAAATTAAAAATATATTTGAAAAGGGAAAAACAATATAAACATGTGATTAATCCTGCTTATTTATTGGATCCCCAATGTTAAAGGTAACATTTTACTAGTTGTGAATTTAATGAAGTATGTGATATAATACAAGAATTCGACATTTTACAAGGTGGTGATATACAAAATATTTCAAGTGATATAATAAATTTCAGAAATAAAAGTGGCATGTTCGTAAGAAAAAATCATATTCAAGCTCTAGTTAGTGGAATAGGGCATAAATCACTGTTAAATATAGGATATATAATATAGTATTATTTAATTTTTAAACTACTGGGCCCTAATTTAACACATAAGAAAAGAGGTCTTATTGTATCATAAATAACCCTAGATAAAACATATTCATAAAAATTTACTAAGAGAACAGTCAAGTCCATCTAAATAAGACATTGAATTGCATTTACATTTTTTAGTAAGTGTATCGCATTCAGAATATGTGGTGATCTTCATACAATCTTCATCTTTTTGACATAAAGTATTTAAAAAAGACCCTTGAAAAAAAAATTAAATTTTCTAGAATCTTTATAAAACCAGGTTGACATAAACCGTCAAAGTAATAAAAACAAACTCCACACGAACATGACTTATTAATACATTTTTCAGTCAAGCATTCGACATTATCATTGCATAGTTTGCCATACGATTTTTCTATTATTTTGTCGCAATTATTATACCGATTTAATTTTAATAAATTTATAATTTATATATGTTGAGATAATATTCCATTTATTGTGTTATGATATAATTATAATACTAAATAAATATATATAATAATTTATTGCCCTTTCTCAATATAAATTTGTAATTTAATAAAAATCATATTTTATCATAAAATTGCGTATAATTTATACATCAGGAGAGCAATTTAAGATCCACAGGAAAACATAATCAATTTAAACGAAGTAGCTTCCAAGAATAGGGTAAATTTATTTATTATTTTTAGTTAAAAAAAATAAATAAGGAAAGAAAAATATTATTTTCGGTATAAATTTTGCCAAATAGCGTTAAAAAATTTATTTCTTTTTAGACGAACTAGTTGTTTGAATAGATAAAATTATTAAAATAAGGAATAATAGAAATCCTAAATATCTGTTTATACAATAATACTTAACCTAAATGGCCAAAGTACCATATCTACATTTTATTAAATTTTCACATATAAATTTTTTAAATTAAAAAAATTTCGCATGATTCTTATAGCTCGAAGATTGTACTATAACATAAAAAAAAACTTTTTTTAAAAAAATATTTATTTTTGAGTGTAGATGCTATTGAAGTTCGATAATTTTGGACTATTTAAAGTGTAGTACGATTGTTTAAAAAGTACTTTAAAGATGGTTTAATTAATAGTTTAAACTATTCATCAACAAATTTTACCTCATTCTAAGTGGCAATTCGATTATAACCTCTATTAGAAGATCTTTCAAGCTAAGCTCGGGAAATTTATTAAAAAAATAACGGTCCAAATAAAAAATTTTAAAGGCAAAAATTATTTTGGGCGGGACAATTACTATATGAAAATATCACGGAAAGATCCCCATAAATTTCTCGTAAAATTTCAAATGGGAACTGGGGATTAAAATCTCGATATGTATATTTTTTAAATAATTTACAATATTCTCATTTCTTTGTATAGACGTCTGACTAAAATACCAAATTTATAAAGAATATAGTAAAATCACAAAAAATTAAACAATTCGTTTATGATATGATCCAATTACAAATGCACAATACGGATAACAAACATAGTTACGTAGTTAATTTATAAAACGGTTGTTGTAGAAATAGATAGCCAAATAATTATAGATATTAATCTTGCGATGGCCGGATAATTAGTCTAAAACAAAATTTAATGGTTTAGGCGGACTTTTTGTAAAACTAAAAAAAGCTGACCTAACTTTTCGTAATATTTTTACTGACCGGTCTGGGGCAACTTGTGCAAAAATTCTTATCAGGCTAAAGGGGGATGTGCTTTGCAGAACTTTAACTTCTATATCACCTGTTAAGATGTTTGCTTTGCTACATCTTTCCATTAAATATTGTCATGTTTTCAAAATATACATATATTTCCACCTCTTAATTTCCGACAATTGTTTAAATATTATAGTAGAATATTCTATGCATAGATAGATAACATCCTTTTATTTAAGATTGACACATTTCTAAATGTGCTAACAAAAAAATGTAACAGCTGATTGTTATCTTCTGAAAGTTTCATGGGATTTGTAATCGGGCAGAACCTTTTAAAAATAATAAGTGTGGACCTAAAAAAAATTTTTATAAATAATATTTATGCGGGATCGATTTAAAAATATTTATTTACTCCTCATATTTTCAATTTTCCTTCAAAGCAATTTATAAAATAGAGCCTCAAAATTAATTAAATTACAGGCCGGACCGAAAAAATGTTAAAATTCGGTTTTTTAATCCGAACGTCTCTGTTTTAAAATATTAAAAGGTGACAAAATATATTAATGTTTTATAAATTATGCGGTTCTATTTTGGATCAAATCTAATTTTATTTTTTAAACATTTTAATAAATATTTTTTGTACGTTATATAATTTTTATATATATTTTCTATAATAAATGTACTATATTTGATATAAATATATTTATTAACATCATTTGTAGTGTTTGCAACGGTCCGGTCTTATTAGACTTTTCGGTCTTATGGGACGGTCCCGTCCAACAACACGACTGATTAAAGAATATAAAAGTTTACTATAAATTGCTTTATAGTTAATGTGTATGTACATGAACATATAAAATATGATTATTTAATGCCTAACACTTTATAATATCTAATTCATCGTTTACTTTTTATATTCTTCCGTTTCATTAAATTCAATATTCATAGTTTACTTTTTATATTCTTCTTTGATTAGGCATTTGTGTATAATATAATAAAAATGAATTGATGATATAATTGAAATATTAATAGGGTAGTTTAACTATTCATTTTTAATAAATTTAAATGCAGAATAAAACTTTTGTAGCTTTATAAAAAAAAATTTTTTAGGTGGGACCGGACCGCCTGGACAGGACCGACGGTCCCACGGTCCGGTCTCTTTTGGCTTAACGGTCCATCGGTCCGGTCCCATTTTGGAAAAAAAGACCGGACCGTTGCAAACACTAATCTAATGTTATTTATGTTAATATTTTTGTCATTTACTAGAAAAAATTATTATCAATCAATAGAAAAAAGTATACAAATAAATAAATACAAGTTTACAAAATATTGATGGTTGTTTGATGATTAATTTTAAAAAATATATTAAATTTAGAGGTTTTTAAGACTAAAGTCAAAAGATCTAAATCAAAAACAATATGCCCACTGATGTTATATAAAACACCTACGATAACGAATACAATTTTAATATAATGAAACAGGATTTTAATAAGGAATTTGATTCTGGTTATATTGCAACATATATTGCAACAGATCGTAAGCCCTGATACGATAATTGAGGTAGGACCTGTGAATGACCCCTATCATAAATTGAGCGGCCTCCTTTTCCGAAAGGTTGGACGTGAATCGCGACCTGATTAATTTGATAGTTTGCCCTCTGAAGCAAGAAAACCGTGTGTCCAACATTAGAGAGACCAAGGTGACTACGGCTTCTTCGTAAGGTCTTTTTTAATTTCTGCTTGTGTTATTAAATTGAAATTTATGTTTGAAGGGAATGATGAGACACACGTGTAGTCCCATATGAGTGATTTGCCGAGGGCCCAAGGTATGGTTGTCATACCATCAGGTCTTAAACCATCTACTTGAGATAAATTAGATGGTTCAAGATTGTTTGGAAGTGTGCAGCTGTTATGCTTCTATTTATTATATGGTATACAGCTGAGTGGCGTTGATGTCGCCCTTGACTAAAAATACTATTTAAGCCATGTCAACCCTTTGAATAAACGGGTGATTTGCATTTGATGCAGGCATGAGGCTGTACTATATCGCAACCTAGACGTAGCCCAATGGTTACTCTCAGTTTTTCATCTGATAAAAGATTACCAAGGTTGCGACTAGGGAGTGATTCTAACCATTCATGACCACCAAGTCTGTCAGATAATTGAAGGAGTTGAATGCAATCTAAAGGTGGATTGACTGATATATCTGTCTGGTATTTAGAGATTAAAGGTGTGAAAAAATTTTTGTGTGTGATGATTGATGGTAATACGGTGTTAATGGGTGTGTTTGCCTTCCATTTGTCAAGAGCGTCGTCTAATAAACGATCGGTAGGGCATATGAAGTCAGAAATCATAGAATTGTTAGATAATCTAGATGATACGAATGATGATAAGGATAAAAGATTGAGCGGAAAAAAATCTAAACCGCCTAGTTTAGAAGGTAACTGAGCAAGCAGTGGCGTAGCTAGGAAATTTTCTTAGAGGGGGTCCATACATATAAAATCGCATGAATAATATGTTATTATAATTTAGTAGATTATTCTCAATGACTTTAATAATACTACCCAGAATAATTTCAATAGTAATATAATATCCTTCCACAAACATCAAAACCAAATGGTATTTATTTGATATAAAGTCACTTTTAAGTCTTTTGAACGTATAATCTAAAAAAAAAATTTGCTCTGGGTGGGGTCCAAACCCGAAAATCACCCCCGTAGCTACGCCACTGTGAGCAAGTGACCAATTGAATGAGTTTAAATTTATGTTTAAAAATTTTTCCAGAAATATTTTAAATTTATCCTGAATTTTAGATAATGATGATCGGAAAATGTGCATAAATTTAGGTATGTACAGGCATTTGCGAATTAAAAATAAAGATTGATGAGCTGGTAGGAGACTTAGAATGTGCTCCATACTGTAGATTTAAAAATCTTGTTGAGAAAATCTTCCGACTTGATCGCATTAGCTAATTCAGATTAGGTTAGGTTAAGCTGTCAGGAACAATGATATTGTAGCCTTCCCACTTTTGTGCAGTGGCCTAGGCATGGGGGGGGGGGGGGGGTTGGGGGTTGCAATCCCCCCCCTTATGAAAAATGTAAATAAAATTTTTTTTAATTTTTTTTTTTAAATTTTTTTTTTTAAAATTTTTATAATTTTAATTCAATAAATTCTTAATAAACGCTTGATTTTTGTGTTTTAAATTTATTATAAATAATAATAGATATACACAAAACATTTGATTATTTTTTTATTTATTAAATAAATTTTATATTATTTTGCACTTCATAAAAGTTGTCTAGTTTGTCATATTCCATTTTATAAAAATATATATTTCTCATTTTCAATATAAAAAACAATCATTAATTTATTCATATTTCAACAAATCACATCCTACACCTATTACTACATTGAAAAATCTTCCTGATGGTGATAATAACGGTATAATATTTTCTTTAATATTTTTACGTTATTTTATATCATATAGTAAGAGTTCAATCATCACCACCATATCTTCCCATCTCAAATTTGAAAGATCAGACTATTCCACTTCTTGATCAAGGTATAATATTTAGTTTAATATTTTTATTTTACATTATATTGTAATAGTTCAATCACTAACATATCTTCCCATCTCAAATTTTCAAGATCAGACTATTCAACTTCTTGATTAAGGTAAAACTATAATATTTTGTTTAATATTTTTTTTATATTATTTTGTAATAGTTCAATCACCAACATATCTTCTCATCTCAATCAAGATCAGCATCTTCTTGATCAAGGTTTAATATTTTGTTAATATTTTTTTTTTAATATTTATTATATTTTAATAGTTAAATCGCCAACATATCTTGGCATCTCAAATTTGAAAGATCAGACTATTCTACTTCTTGATCAAGGTATAATATTTTGTTTAATGTTTTTATATTATATAGTTCATTTTTATTTTGTCACTTATACTTATTCAAGATATATTTTATATTTGTTATCTAATTTTTTAAACAAACTCAGATAAGGTTTTTGGGGTGTTTTTAATTAGTGCTATAAGAAATAAGATCATTGGGTTTATTATATTTAAAACAGTTCATATTGAAATTTTAATTTAAAAAAAATATAGACATCCTTTGTCAAAATGATATTGCAACCTATGTACATCACAATTTTCATAATGATAATGAAAAATTAAGGTCCATTGATAATATTTGGGAGCCAGGGAATGGTTGTATCATTAAATATGAGAAATTTAACATTCCAATTTTCATGGCTAAAAAAATATAGGTGGCTTGCCTACTCAGCCATAAAGCAAGGGGCTTTTTGTAAGGTGTTTTCTCGCCAAAATATGCTGGTAAAGGGTTACAAAAACTTAAGACATTGGTAAGTACCGGGTATACTAGGTGGAAAGATGCCATAGAAAAATTTAATTCCCATCAACAAAACACATATCACATAAATTCATGCGAAATAATAGACAATTTAAAGGCAATATCAAATAACAAAAAAATATCAATATCCAAAATCTTAGATGAACAAAAATTGAAAAAAGTTACAAATGATAGAAAAAGAATAATGATAATTATTGATGCTATTATTTGGTTAGGAAAGCAGGGCCTAGCACTAAGGGCACATAGAGTATTCTCTGGTCCATTAACAACAATATGTTCCAATAATAACGAAGGAAATTTTAAAGAATTGTTAAAACGTGATAATAATAAAACTTATACAAATCTTTTTATTATCTCTCCCAAAAATGCAACTTATTTAAGTCCTTCGATACAAAATGAGATTATTTCTATATGCAATAAATTCATTTTAAATAAAATTTCAAGAAAGGTGAAAGCAGCACCTTTTTTTAGTGTTTTAGCTGATGAGACATCTGACGTGGCCAATATAGAGCAACTATCTATAGCCATTAGGTTTATCGATCTGGAGTCAGGAGAATTTAAAATGAAGGAACTCTTTGTTCAATTTATCTCATTGCATGACACTAAATAGGAGACTATAGCGAAAGAAATAATATCACCACTTCAAGGCCTAGATTTAAATTTAAACTTAATGAGAGGCCAAGGATATGATGGAGCTCCCTCGATGAGTGGTCATGTTAAAGGTGTGAAGTCAAGAATAAGAGAGATTTACAACACCGCCCTCTATGTTCTCTGTAGTTCACAGTGTTTAAACTTAATCATATCTGAGGCATGTGAAATTCGGGACATCAGGAACAGTTTACGTAAAAATATTTTAATTTAATTATTAGTTTTTATAACATATTAGGTATGTTGTGTGTATTATCTTTAAAAATGCTAATATATTTAAAAAAATTTAGAAACAATATCTTTGGTTTGCAGCTATTTCACACCACCCAAAAAAAGGGAGTTATATTCAAACGTATCATGATATTGACTCAAAAAATCAAAAAAAAACTAAAAAGATTTTGTCCGACCAGATTCATCGAAAGACAAGAGTCGGTGAAATTCTTTATTGAACTCTATGATGTTGTCTTTGCAACACTAGAATTTTATATATCAAGCAAGGAAAAAGATTCAGCAGATGCCGAAAATTTTTTGCAGGTGTTAGAGATGGACAATATTTAGAATCATTAAATTTGTTTTTTATATACATTCATACATTAATTTGTTATTATTATTAAATTAACCATTTTTAGCATTAACATTTTTAGGTTAATTGATTGTGAATTGATATAAGTACATCTTAGAAAAATAAAAAATTTAGGAATAAAGTATTATGTGATAAAATATTTAAAAACTTATTGTTGCCTTCCATCAAACTTTTATGGTGGCAACGGTGGGATATACGATTTTAAATTAAATTAATATATTTTCAAAAAAATAAAATATAAATTAGATCAAATGGATCAATCAACTGCAGCGGAAAAAGTATCAATGGACACTGGAATGGTGGAAATGGACATTGGATTACTCTAAATGAAATAAATATCAAGTTAAATATCATAATTCTGAAAGATTATAAATTCTAATGGATATCATGTAAGAAATTACAAATTAGCAATGAAACCATTCGATATAAAATAATAAAAAAATGATATAATTATAAGCACAAATAAAAATAATTATAAAATAAAGTACATATTTGATGAACTTAAATTTTTTTTGAAATAAATTAAAATTTAATTAATATGAATTATCCTATTTGGAGTGAAGACAATATAAGTAATTATATTGACGAAGTAGAAAATATTTTTTAATTAATGAAGTTAGAAATAGCAGCAGAATATTAATTTATAAACTGCCTGATCATCTATATGTAAAGATGAAGGCATTTGAACCAAGAGACAGAGATTCAACTTTTGAGGAAGCTATTACAATATTGAAATTATTATGTAACTATAAAGTAAGAGCAAATATAAAAGTCGATGATACTAATATTAGAGAAAACATTAAAATTAAAGAAACTCTTATAATAAATTCAAAATGTGAAAATAATTATTGTGATGATTATAAAGACAATGAAATGTCTATAAAAGTCGATGATACTAATATTAGATATTTATGAAATTTTTCATCCACATTCTCTCTGACATTTGTTAATATTCCAACAATATCCTTTGCTCTATTCATAATCTCTCTTAAATCCAAATCAATTTTTTGTAGCATTTTGCTAAAATCATATGTATAATTAAATAAAAAATAAACACATTGAATTGAAATTAAAAACTGTGGCTTAATAATAGCCTGCAAAAAATTTTCGGCATCTGCTGAATCTTTTTCCTTGCTTGATATATAAAATTTTAGTGCTGCAAAGACAACATCATAGAGTTCAATAAAGAATTTCACCGACTCTTGTCTTTCGATGAATCTGGTCGGACAAAATCTTTTTAGTTTTTTTTTTGATTTTTTGAGTCAATATCATGATACGTTTGAATAAATAACTCCCTTTTTTGGGTGGTGTGAAATAGCTGCAAACCAAAGATATTGTTTCTAAATTTTTTAAAATATTAGCATTTTTAAAGATAATACACACTAAACATACATAATATGTTATAAAAACTAATAATTAAATTAAAATATTTTTACGTAAACTGTTCCTGATGTCCCGAATTTCACATGCCTCAGATATGATTAAGTTTAAACACTGTGAACTACAGAGAACATAGAGGGCGGTGTTGTAAAGCTCTCTTATTCTTGACTGCACACCTTTAACATGGAGCTCATCGAGGGAGCTCCATCGGCGCTTAGTACATTAGCTGAAGAACCATACATATCCCATTGTCTAAATACCATAGATTAAGATCTAGGTTGAAATTTTGTTTAATTGGAAGATGAGATGATGGATTCCAAAACGTAAAAGAAGAGGTCCTAATGGATCCCCTTGTTGGATGCCCTCTTGGGATAAAATCTGATAAGATCCATACGTCAAAGGCGTCTGAAAATCATATGAGGATTCAATAAATTTAGAATAACAGGGAAAACTTTCATAGAAGACTTTAAAAATGAGGTACAAGGCTAATGAAGGCATTTTTGAAATCTAGTTTGCATATTACAGAATCAGGTGGTGGGTTTTCTAAGTAAATTCTTAAGGTATGAGCCACTATTTCACAGCCACCCTTGATCCCAAAACCTAGTTGATATGGATTTAAAATGTTGACAGCATCATGATTGATGTGTTCGATTATGATTTTGGCTATTAATCTTCTGAAAAAGGAGCCTACTGCAATGGGACGTACACCATCTGGCTTACCCTGAAATCATGAAGAGCGATCGCGATTTCGCCGCGATATCGCAGCGACCGATCAGCTGGATCGATTGCAGCGATTTCCATTATAGAGCAGTGCAAAGTGATTTTATTAATTCAAAATGTCCATCCTCAAATTTTTTTTTTACAGAATGATCTTGAAGAGAAGATTAAACCATCTTATAAAACAAAAGAGGACGAATTTTATGTCCTCTTTCCTAAACTATTAAAAAATAACTATATGAGAATGACTAAAGTAATTTTATTCTAATTTGAAACCCTGCCCGGGTCAAATTTGTTTCATTATTTGCCCGTATTATTTAAATATAAAAAATAATTTTTTTTCTTTCTTGATAATAAATAATATTTTACAAATAATAAATATTAGACCCGTCTCAACCCGAACCGAATTCATTTTTTTGTAAAATAGATTCTTGTTTTTCCGATCTATAATACGCGTATATTTCCTCTATTAAAAGCTTATGAAAATCCTGGAACTTGTTTAATTTATTGGGTATTTTAAATCCAGAAAATTACCATAAAACTTTAAAAAAATGGATTTATAAATTATTTTAATTTTTTATTATTTACGCTAAATTACTGAATATTATATATTCCTCAAATTCATTACGATGAAGATGATAACATAGTCATATACATTTAGCTCTGATGTAAATGCTAAATTCCTAAATATATAAAATTTGATAACATATTCATTACGACATAACTAAGTCATTTATATTTAGCTCTTATGTAAATAAATCAGTTTTTATTATTCATGATATGGATTATTTTTAATGAAGAATAAATATTAGATATCATACATTTCTTAATACTATTGAAAATGTCTTAATAGAGTCATCCAAAATATAGACCAATAGAAGAAAATTATGTACACCAATCCAAAACACTAGTAAATATCGAAATAGACTAAAGCTAAATTTATATGGATGCCCCTCAACAATGATATGCTAAATACAATTCCGTCGAGTTAAAGAGTGCTTTCTTCTCATCAAGATTTAAATCTTATCATCAAAAATGGGACAAAATTCAGTTATCTAAGATAATGATTGTTTCTAAATATTTACGAATTACTATGTCATCTTTTATAGTATACATATCTAAATTGTTGCTATGATATATGGACGGGAAATCTTCTATTAGCTCATTGTTAAAAAAAAGGTAATAATATTATTTAAATGTTTTGCTTTCTTATAAAAAATCACTTGCTTTTTTGCTATGGACAAATACCCTTCCCCCATGTCCATTACTATTTACGCAACTGACAGAAATAACCTTAACCCCCTTAAACCTTAAATTATACATAGAAATTTAGACTAATTTTGTGAATGATTTAGAAAAAATAATGAGAAGCATCCTTCATCCAATATTTTTATTGTTTTTAATTTTAACCCAACAGTACATGGTTTAAGAGACTTGTTTCAATCTGTTAGATCAGCCATATAAATTATTATACTTATTTACACATTTGGGTTGGCTTCTGGTTTGTATCTATTTAATTTCTTTTAGGTCCATTAATGCGGATACTAATTTAAATAAATTTTTAAGGGTAGTCGAATTCAATGGCAAAGACCTGGTAATTTATAGCATCACTTAAGTGTAGAGAAGATATAGAAGTTAAATTTGATTAATTATTTTATTTATTTAGATATTACTTATGTATAAGCATAAATTTAAGTTTTTATTCTAAAAAATAATGAAGATAAGATAAGATCTCCTCCGATCATCTAGATTCCGTTATTCCCGATCCCTTCCGAGCCTTTTTTTATGATCCCGTAGCTTCATATGACGTCTTTCCGAATACGACCTTTCCGATTCTGTATCTACAAATCTCTTTCCATTTCTTATTCTTCCGATCTACTCACTCCCGATACTTTCATTTACCACCCATATCTTTGCTTTTTCAGTTATATCCCATCTATTCCCGCCCTGTCCAGTTTAGTACTTTCCATAACCCTACTACTTTCAAGTGAAAAATATAAAAAATAGAGTTGAAAAATATTTTAAAGAGAGGTAGAATAGAAGAAAATTAAGTAAAAAAAATAATAGAAGAAAAGAAGAAAAAAACAATAGAAGAAAAGAAGAAAAAAACAATAGAAAAAATAGAATAAAAAGAATAAAAAGAAAAAATTGAAAAAAAAGAAAAAATATGTAAAGAAAGAAAAAAAAGAAAAGAAAAAATTATGAAAAAATAGAAAACTTCATAACTTATCACCATCAATCCTATTAATAAAAAAAGAAATTTCACAATTAACTCATAAAAAAACAGCTTGTCTCACTTCCCGTGTACCACATATTATTAAAAACTATGAGTTACTCAATCATCCTCTATGATCAAAAAAATACACACTTACTCCTATTAGTATAATAAACACTACTAATAAATGATAATCGTTAAGCGTCAGCACAAATTCAAAAAAGACAAAATTTAAGACCTTTATAAAAATCTTAAATTTTCATAAAATCTGCCACAATAGACACCCTGAAGGTAAGAGATAACAGCATTTCCGGTCTCACCTCACTGGCGGCATTAAATTTTCTTTACAATTATCACTCTTCGGCCTATAGGGATACCCATAAAAAAACTTGTCTCTATTTTTAAGGCCCTAACTGCCTTTTTACTTTAATTTAGATTATGTTTTAGCGGTTTAGGTATTATTATATGTCACTGGTTTTAGTAGAAGCTACAACAATATTAATTTTGAATCGAAACATTAATACTTCATTTTTTGACCTTGTCAGAGGGAATTACACTATTTTATTCCAACACTTATTTTGATTTTAAGGTCACCAGAAGTTTATATTTTTCCTGGATTTGGCTTAATTTCTCATAATTTAACAGACAATGCTAATAAAAAATTCACGTCACCTTAGCATAATCTATGCTATTGTCGGAACCGCGGGATTAAGTTTTATCATAGCAGCTCATCATATATTCACAGTAGTATTATATGTTGATACCCGTTCCTTTTAATCTCAGCTTTTAAAATAATTTCCATCTCCACATGATTTAAAAATTTTAGTTGGTTCATATCCGGATCCCCTAATAATTTTTCCATCCCTCAAACTTGAGCCTTTTATTTGTGGTGGGGCGATTAAAAGGATATTCTCTTCATCTTTAGACATTACTTTACACAACACTTATTATACAGTCGCTTATTTTTATTATGTTCTATATATAGGAGCAGAATTCTGTATTTTTGCAGGGGTTATGCACTTTATGCTATTAGTACTTTCAACTCCTATAAAAATTAGTCTCCCTCAATTTTTTCTTGCATTGTAGGAGTAAATATAACCTTCTTTCCTTATCAATTCCAGGAACTTGCAGGCATACCTCGACATACAGTATCTCGATATATTTATATCCAGTAATAGAGTCTCATCATTAGACTGCTCAATTATATATACCATAGTCTTAATTATTTTATATGATTTTGTTAGACACTTTATCGTCAGATCGAAAGGTGTGTCTATTACTTCAGCCTACTCAAGTCGTTTAGAATTACCGTAAGATTTCCTTCTTCGACGCATGCTTTGAACAAATATCCTCAACCTCTATTTAAAAACTTTTAACTATTACGGTTAAAAATGAACCCCTGACGTGCATTATTCTTACAATATATACTCACTTCCTCTTCGGAACACCTAATCTCCTTCTATCATTTTGCAATAAGATTTATTGTAGATGTGACTATTATACTCTTCTTTATATATGTTGTTGTTATAATCCTTAAAAATTTGTTAAAACGACACATATAAATATAACTGAATTTTTATGGACCACCACCCTCTATAGTAGTTTTAATAACCATAGCCTTACCTACCTTATAGTATTATAATCAAATAAAAATTATCACTGGCCAGACCTTGTCATTAATGTTATAGGGTCTCAATGATACTGAAATTATGAAAACTCTTTTAACTCCTACATAACACAAGAATATGATTTAACACTCAATAGAAAACTTAGATTTTAATAACCGTATAGCTTCCCCCCTAGGATTATAACACGTATAATAATATAATCTAGAGATGTAATTTCCCTCCTTCAATTTTCACCCAAGCCGATTTAACCAAATTTTTTTTATACCCAAAAATCCACTAATTGCTTACGGGCCATAGGTCAACCACTCATTTATACCAATCTGCTTAGAGGTTGTATCAACTAGAAATTTTATTAATTGAATTACCAAGCTATAATTATTCACCTTCCTTTTTATATACTAAATAGCTTAACTCTTCACAAGTATCAATTTATAAAGTTGAAGATGTCAATTAAACTTTGGTAAGTTTTATCTTTATTTTTTACCCCTATATAGATAATTTAATTTTAGTTTGTCATTCTATAATAATCAATAATTGCCGGTTGAGATCTGTATATCACTCATTCTTACCCTAATTTATTAATAGCTTCTTTATAATTATAATATTTCTTATTTTGCCTTCCCTAAAATTTATCTTTATTAAGTAATTTACACGTGATTATAAATATATTCTCTCCTATAATACTCAATAATTGTCTGCTGAGATCTATATATCCCTCATACTTACCCTAATATTATTAGTAGCTTCTTTATAATTATAAAAATTATTATTTTGCCTTTCCTAAAATTTATCTTTAGTAAGTAATTTACATATGATATAAATCTATTCTCCTCTTATGACCCTTACAGTGTCTATTTCTATATGTATTTTCTCATCTGTTTTATCATATCAGGATGGATATTTATATCCCTGAACCTTAACCTTAAAGCATCATTATGATCGGAACTAAATATATCTGAAATTTAAGAGGCCGAGGTTCAGGTAGAATTCTTAGTAAAACTCATTTTAATATATTTTTTTTATCTTTATTTAATATTCTTTCAAAAGCACATGTTGTTCATTTATTAAATTTTTATTATAAAAAATTGAAATTAATTTATATAAGAAAATTATTCAAAATAGGTTATGATGACTTTTTTCCTCGTTTTTCTTTATTTTTAGGCATGTCCGGAGAAAGAGAAAACGCCCTAACCGGGAACTCCTCGGGGCTAATATGTAAATAAAATATATAAAAATTTATATATGGGATAATTTTATGATCCTAAACAATCCTCTTGTTTACGGATAAGAATAATGATAGCTCTATCGCATAACTATAATCAAGCTTTCATGATGACGATCTCATATATTTTTTCCATATGAACTAAGGATGTGGAAAATATTTTTGCTTCTTACCTCAGAGCTACTATTTGATACAACTATAATTATGAAATTATTTTTTCCTATCAATGCAAAGATTGTGTAGACAGGTTTAACAACGAGAATTATTTATTTAAATCATGAGCTAATGAATTTTTTAAAATATTAAATATGGGAAGGACGAGCCAAATTTTTTTTTTAATGCAGGTCCGAGTTTGATTAAAAAATTAAGGTTCAAGAATGTCTTTCTGTTAAAAGCCGTTTTAATAACCATAATTTATATTAAACTCTTTTTAGGAAATGAATGTTTAAATAAATTATTTAGATTTTTTTTGACACTTTTCTTTCTTTTTATTCTTGATAATGTCCGGAGTAACTAAAAACGCCCTAACTGGGAACTCCTCGGGGCTAATATGAAAATAAAACATACAAAATATAAAAATTTATATATGGGACAATTTTGTGATCCTTATTTTACAATCCTTTCGTTTACAAAGAATACTACACAATGATAGCTCTGTCGCATAACTATTATCGAGCTTTCATGATAACGATCTCATATATTTTCACCATGTGAACCAAGGATGTGGTTACGGATTTGGGAAAACTACGATCAAAATAGATATTTGTTACTTACCTCAATTTGACACAACTTACTAAAATTAACAATAAAAGTTATACTCATTCAATTTTTAAGTCATAAAAAAATAAAATAAACATGCTTTACAAGTAGTAGTCCATGTCACTCTGGGAGTATCTACTTCCCCCGGTAATGAATGGATATTCGATATCTTCCAGTAAGGAGAAACAACTCCTAGCTTTTCCTGCGTGTATAATTTTTCATTAAAACATTTTCAAAATATAATTTTAATTATAAATAATTATTTTTCTCAATAAAAACAAATGATACCAGTCTATAAATATAAAACATTATGTATGTAATACATATATCTTTTTCGTGATATACATATACCTTTTTAAATAAAAGATTATGGCTGATAAAATCATAGTCAAAGTGAAAATTTGCATACACATTTCAGACTATAATATTATCACTCAAAATGTTATTTACTATCAAATGCAATTGAGTATTTTTTTTTATAGAAAAATTAATAAATAAAATATAGGCTACATTTTGTTGTTTAGAATTTAAATATTTTAATAAATTCGACTTTTAAGACCTACCCTTTTATATCGATTTTTATATGACCAGGATGTACTAAAACCTATAGGAATATGTATTAAAGAGTTTTAGGAAATAATATTTATAGAGGACAGATAAGAAATAATTAAATGATAGAGTTAATCATCTTATTAAAAATTTGGTTATTTTTCAAACAAATTTAATATATTTAATTTTGTCACAATATATTTCTTGTTAACAACAGGGACCCGAACCGTTCAAACGGTTTAGTATGTAAAAATTTATAATGTTACGTTTTGGTTACGGTTCTAAAGAAAAAATTTATTAAAGTTCGGTTCGGTTCAGCTAATTATAAAGGTTCATTATGGTTAGAATTTTTTTTTTATTTAAGCAACACCATCGTCTAATTTATTAAGCATCTATGAATTATATAAAAAAATATATATGATTCATAATAACTCATTTTTAAATATATTATTTGAACGTATTAATAATCTTTTTGCTCGTTGTGACGATAACACAAATTTTAGCCTGGAAACGCCATTTCTACAGAAACTTGTGTTGCGGGAACCGCTAGTATAAGAACAATATATAATTCAAGTTATTTCCATTTCTAAAATATAAAAATTGAACCGGTTTAACCTTATTTAATAAAGGTTCTTTTTTTCCTTCAAAAAATAATTATATCGGTTCGGTTACGGTTATGGTTCGGATATTTACAACGGTATATAATGGTTAACGGTTCATTCTGGGTCCCTGGTTAACAAAGACAATTTTTAATCATCACCACTAATGGCTTTAACCCTATGGTATTTTGTGCAGTTATTTTTTTGTATTCTTATTATTGTTGCATATAACCATTAAATATATTTAAAATAGATAATAATTTAACAACCACTACAAGTATAATATTATTCTATTCCTCAAAAAAATATAACTCTCCCCCTTTTTTAACAATTAATTAAAATTAGGATGAATGAAATACATAATTTGAATGGTTTCTTTCCCTATCTTCAGTCAGGTAATTTACTTATGCTATATGAAAAATATCGACAACCTTCCTCTAACTCTATTAAACTTGATATGGAGGAACCTATTCAATGACCATAGTAACCCTTTCCTTACAGATTTATTGCTATAAAATTTGATATTTAGTGTAAAATTTAAGAAAAAAATTTATTTGTGTGTTAAGAAATTCTTTAATATTTATAATATATAATTTGCAGTTTTTAAAATTAATTAATATGATAATTTTTTTAAAAATATTAGTTTTATCTCTATATCTGGCCATTCTTTTAACTATTGATAATATTTTCAGTAATTAGACTTTTAGACATATCAAATTTTAATGATTTCTATATGACTTGGATC
>NW_027050971.1:0-26375 GCF_954871325.1 Gordionus sp. m RMFG-2023 | reverse complement strand
CCTCAGGACTATCAATATTATTATTTTGTATAAATATATTCCTGCCCTTCCTAAGCCCTGCATTAGCCTTCAGAGTTGAGAGGGAACGATAATTGTTATATATCTTTAATCTATTATATATATATAGAAGCCTTGTCACACTTACACAATCTATATTATACATATTTAAAATATCGTTAATTTTGATAAGTGACTTATGGCCCAATCGACATGAGCGTCGCTTACAAATCTAATTGACAAATAAGCTTAGGTTCGAATCCAGGCAAAGATTTTTTTTTCTCAATCTGGCAAAATAATTTTATCTTTCTTATCTGGCAAAATTAATCGAATAGATACGATTCAATGTTTGTAGCTATTTAAAAATTCAATATTAAATAGGTATTCTTATATTTTATTTTTATAGCATCATACCATATAAAACACTTATTCATCAAAGCATCCATTAAAATAATATCTAACATTACCATCTTATACATCATAAATATATAACTATCTATCTATAATAATATATATAAAAGCCGTGTCATAGTCACATTGCCACAATTTATAATATATTTAAAAAATTGTCAACTTTGAAAAGCGTCTATGGCCTAATCGGCAATAGCGTTGCTTCCGAAGCTGATGGCTATGGGTTAGAATCCCATCAATGCATTTTTTATGCCAATCTAACTTTGTATCTTTTTTTAAATTATATTAATTTCCTTATTTTTTTTAATATTTATTATTTATGTACTCAATAAAAAATTTAATTTTGCCAGATGAGGGTTTTGTATATTGTTATCATGCAAACAGATTTCGGTTTTGGATTTATTAAAAATTAATCTTTTAAAATTGGCTTCAAGAAATTGAAAACCAATTATTTTAAGAGCATCACAAATTGTTTCATCATCAAGATGCCATATCCAAATCAAATTTAGATTTAAGATAATGGATGTGATAATGAATACCAAGGTAAAATAAACTAGGACGTGTGCTCCCTGCTAAAACCTTTTGTCAGAATCTATGTAATAGTATGTCTCTAGGAATTTGGAATAAACAGAAATTTGGGATAAAAACAATTTATGAAATGTTCACAAAATTTTCTTTTGAAAGCATTTTTAAAATCTACTTTGATAATAGCCATACTAGGAGGAGGATTATGCAATAAAAATGGCATGTGAAGCTATGTCTTCTCCCTTAACACCAAATCCTAATTAATAAGTAAACCTAAAAATTAAAACCCTGGGTTTTGACCCATAGCAATTATTTTTGCTAAAAATCTTCTATATAACCCATTGCAATGAGGTGGACATCACCACAGTTTTGTGAGTTAATCATTTTGCCCTCATAATCGATTCGAACTATTATGGCAGGTCCTTTTTTAGAGTATTTAAGAAGGTTTTAAAAACATTTAGAGTATTCTTAGAGAAGAATGTAATTTTACGAAGTGAGAGAGCAAAAACCATTGCGTCTGGATGTGAAAAATTTCTTAAAATTATTGATAAATATGATAACTCACATATCATATATTTTTAATCCATATTTTTAATAATAAATTTGGCCTTTTCTCTAAAAATTTATAGAAATCTTGGAAGGATAAATACGGATAATCTATTCCTCTCATTTCACTCTTATTCAAATTCATCCATCGTCAAATGAAGGTAAAATTTATTAATTATTTATACGAAGAAAATTCTGATAGCCCGTCGCCCGTCATTCTTGACAGGTTATCAGCTAGTATAATTTACTTTCCTAGCTAAACAAAAATAAAAATTTTGTGCTGCGCCTGAACCCCTGATATGGACCAAACACCTTTTATTTGATACCCATATTTTTATTTTGGTTAAAATATTCCTGCCCCTACTAAGACTAAAAAATTTGTGCCGCGTATGAAATCCGAGTCTGGACCAAACAGCTTTTATTTGATACCTATATTATTAATTTTGTTAAAATATTCCTAACCCTACCAAGCCCTACATTTGACTACAGAGTCAGGCACGATAAATCTTATATATTTTATAATTTCCTAAGTTCAAAAAAAAGAACCCCAGAACTGGACCCCGAATCTGAACCTCGGGTTTGAACCCTGTCTGGACCCACCCTGAATCTGGACTCCGGGTCTGGATCGAGGGTTGGTGCTCAGAGCAGGCCTGAGCACATAATTGATTCGTAAATTTTACGACCAAACAAATTAACAACATTATTTCCCCGTTGTTTGCATTTTATATATCCAGTATCAATTTAAATTTTTTTTAATTTTAATATTTCTTATAAAAAAAGTCTAAATACTAATATGTTTATAAATTGATTAAGATAAAATATTACTTATTTCATACCTTTTATTCTTTCACCGTTTTTTTTTTGGTTTTCAAGAAATCTCAAATAATAATTTTTCACTTTTTTTTACAAAACACAAAAATGGATGAATGAATTTAATTTCTTTTCTTCAACTATTTATACTTGAAAAAAAAATAATAATAAAAAAATAAAATACTATATAAGAAAAATATAATTATCGATTTTTCTTTAACATTTTTTTATAGATTACAACAATGAATGCGCAAAAAAAAATCAAATAAAATATTAATCACAAAATAAAAATTTAATTATGGAATGCACAAAAACATCAAAATTATTAATTACAAATAACCCACTTATTATACAAAACGACTACACGCTAACACTATACACATAACATTATTAAAAACAATTTTCTTTTTTTTAAAAAGTTTTAAATCAAAATATAAATTTTTTATTTTTTTGCTTTTTAAAATAATTTCATGTATTAAAAAAGGACACAAAACAACAGACCGGTCTATGGGTCATGGATACTTTCTTAACATGTGTTTTAGCATGCCCAGACTTAATAAATTAGTATCGCTATGCCCCGTCTAGTTCAGAATTATGTGCGAACCATCTAGCCGTATTTAATTTCATCGCTATTTTTTAATATTGACATTTTTTTACAATTTTAGAAATGTATCTAAGACAAGTACATTTGATAGCATTAGTTCTTAATTAACAAGATTGAGCTTGAATGAGATATTTAGAATACTTTTGGATATTCGTTTTTATTTAGGGGGAGAGGTTATAAAAATGCATCATTTTCTCCTGCCTATTCTGATAAAATATATATAATTAATTTACACTTTTTATATAATTTGTGTAATTGCCATAATTGGGTAATGGCTAAATATAGGCTAACTTGAATAAATCTTCAGGCCCGAAGAAAATTCGTAAGGCGTTTTTTATATTAATTTTTTCTAAATTTGAGAGCCTATCTTTTTGAGAAAGATTCCGAACAGGAACTTGGTTTAGCCGATTTATTAACAGATAAAAATATATTTGGTTTGAAGAAATTAATTCTTTTATATATATAAATAGAATTAATAGAAAATTTAATATAATGTTAAATTATCCTTAGATTTTAAAAAATATTAATGTTTTCAAGTTTTTAAAATTAAATGTGTTATTTTAATTATTTTTACAAACAAAATATTTTAATCTCATTGGTTTTATCTAATTTAATCAACATGTTTATTAAATCACCACAACACTGAAAAATAATAATTAATTATTCAAATTAAAAAAAATGCATGCTGATAGTTAAGGATAATTATGTTATGGCAAATTTTAAAAAAATATAATGTTCAAGAAATAATTGATTTATCAAAATTTTAACTAAGAGATTTTGTATAGTTGTAATCCTATAAACCAATCAAAAGTTTTGAAGGGGGTTGTTAACTATATAATTTATAAACTAATATAAGTATATATATTAGTGTATATTTAACATAGTATAGGAGAGAATGGGTCAAATTGATTCCAATCAAAAACATCTTAATTTAAGCAAATATTTAAATGGCAAGAAAAAAACAAGGCACTAATATAATTAGAATGTAAAATAAAATTTAAAATGAATAAATATGATTATTTTTTCTTAGTTTTTGTTTATCTGAACCCCGGGTCTGGGCCCTTGTTTTAAACCCCGGGTCTGGACCCATGTTTTGAACTCCGTGTCTGAATCATGCTCAGAGTTGGTTTGGTAAATAACCAACCAATTAACAACACTAGCTCTAACTATTTAGGTTTTATCTCTTCCATTGATGATCTTCCATATGCTTTCCTTTTCCCTTCTCTTTAATTTTCATTATTTTATCCCTTATTCTTTTTTGCATATTTATATTTTTCACCTTTATTAATTTTATCTTAAGCAAATTAATTATATATACTATAACTATTGATAACTTATTATATCAGCTACTATTCATATAAACAACCAATGACCACGAAAATTTTTTTAAGGATATTAATTTCCATTTGCATTTTATTAAACGATAAAGTTTTATAAAAAATGTGATATGTTTGAGTGTTAGATTTCAATATGAGAATTATTTAAGTCAGAAGGTATATATTGTAAAAATATAAAAAGTCCTACAAAAATATCGCATTTTTATTTATATATAGTATATTTTATTTAGAAAGCTAAATTAGTTGCCCTTATGTTATTTTAATAAATATTTATAGAGTTTGATATTCAAGTTCTGTCTCATATTCGTTTATGTAATAGGCATAAGCATCTAATTTTTCTGGAATATCTTGAACTTCATCATATTTTTCAAAATCGAATTTATAGAAATGAGGCTGAGTTAAATCTACGTGTGTTTCATATAAATAATTTATGTTATACATATGATCGTAATCAAAGTCATAATATTCTTCATAAAAATAAATCAGATATATTTTCTGTAATTCATTATAATTTTCTGTCAACTTGTCAGATTTATTTATCAAATTTAGATTTGTTAAAATATTTTTTAGTTCTTGTTCGTTTGGCATGATAGGATTACGCATTTTTCTTGCTTCCAATAAGATAAATTTTTTGGATTAAATTCTAAATAAAAACATATCAAATTGAATATAGTTAAACATTTTATCTGATAAAATTTAAAATATTTATATTAACTTTGCATTAAAAGCTTTTTTATGCCTATAATAGTGGTTTGTAAAAATAAGGCTGTTTAGAAATATTAAATTTAAATTTTGATTCATACTCTTGGTATATAATTTTAATTATTAAAATATTTTATTTATCTGGAATCGCTTACCAACATTTATAGAGTTTCTACCCTATAAATTTTATAAAATTTTGCTATAAAATTTTATTTATTTTTTGATATATGCAAATTTTATATACTAAAAATAAAAAATTAAGGGGAGTTAAAAACTTTATATGATATGCTGGGTACATTTTATACATGAATGATATGATTCAAGCATTATAGATCTATTAAAATTAAAATATAAAAAACCTCTTAATTTGTGTTTCACATAATTTTTAGATTTTCATAAATGAAACTAACTATATTTTAAATTTCATAATTCTATAACAATTTTTTAAATTATTTAGGTTCTTTAAATGTATTATATCCATTTAATATTGTCTAGTCATTAAATTATATGTTATTAATGAAGAAGAGGAAAAAAGAATACTAAAAAATAAAAAGAAGAGGAAAAGAAAATAAAGGAAGTTTAAATATATATGTTTATATTTACTTATTAAGCGTTTGTAAACTATTACCATGCATATTCCAATTATAATGAATAAAAAAAAAGCTATAACTAACGCCCCAATAAGTTCCTTTGTTTTCACTTTGATTATTTTTTCTACACATTCACCTTATGATTATGAAATAAATATATCCATCAATAAATGAATTATGATTTTATTCAAATTATTACAAAGGCTAAGGATAAAGTGATAGCTATTACACAGCTATATCCTTAGCTAGTTTAAAGTGTTGTGAAAAGTAATAGCTAAAGTCCTACATCCTCCCCGGCAGCCTCTAAATGAGCGAAGGTGGGTTAGGAATATCTTGAATCTAAATATTATAAAAGGATGGGGTAATAACAGCTCTATATAGGCTAGAGGGGGTGTGTATGTATCCAACTAATTTAAAGGGAGTTTGAGAGTAGACATTAATTAGGAAAGGTATAATAATTAGAGTGTTATCTATCATTTTTAAATGTGTTATGGATAAAATATTGCTATAATTTTACTACATCTATTAAATATAAATAGAAGTGCTAAATATCTACCAATATTATATATATTCATTATTTTCCAACTAAAACTTATTCCTATATAATTTCCTGCTATCGTTTTATATGTAATTTAAAAGAGTTAATTCTGATAGCTAACTCATATTCATGCCAAAAAATATGCCATAATGAATCATTCATTGTAAATAAGGGGGTTTTTAATTGAGTTCATATTCTAAAAAAAAATTTTTTTATTTAAAAATTTTTGCTAGTTGATAATAAGAGTATTGATAATTTAAATAATTCTTTTTAAAATATATGAATGGACTACTAATAAAAACGTTTTGAAACGCATTTCTTCTAGTCAATATTCTATCAAGTAGAGGCTGCCCCCTAGTAAATATTCTATAGCACAAGAGCCAAACTCCTAAAAAAATAGTGTTTTATCGCGGAACATTGTTGTTTTATTCCTTCAATACGAAAATTTTTTTCTTTAGTCTAAGTGTGAAATTACTTGAGTTAGTATTATTTTATAACTTTAAACTTTAGATTTTGGTGATTTTTATATATCTGAACTTAAATTCTTGGGGTTTATGTATTTTGAATAGCCCAGTTGATTCATGCAAGATTAATTTTAGGATATATTATTTATCATCATTAATAATGTCTTATTTGGCGAAGGCATTTATTAAAATTTTTTTTAATTAACTACAACATTCAAATAATTAAAAATTCCCTAAAAGTTAAAGATAGAACTTTGGATTCTCTTTTAGGAATATATTATTCGATAAAAATATTCTAAAATGTTTTGCCTGCTTAAGAATAAATTAAATGCGGTTATTTGTGAATAGAAAAGCACTAAATTAAAAAAAATTTTGATTAATAATTGATCTACTATTTTTAAATATTATTTACAAAATATTTTGCTATATATCATATAAAATTATTAGGATCGGTTGGACTAATATACATTCAATTCAATTGGTAATCATTATGTTTACTATAAAATACGTATAATTAGTGAAGCCACTGGTATATAATATTAAGAAGAAATGGGTTTTATAACAATAAATTCAAGGCTAATTTTTTTAGTTATATCATAAAATTATGATAATATAGAGTTTCTAAGAGATCTCCTAAAGTAGCCAAGTATAAAATTCAATGTTATTTAGAGATTTTATCTTAATAACAACATAAAACATTAATTTGCAAATATAACCTTCATAAGGAATGATTTTGATATTATTCTTATCAAGCAATATAGCTTCTGGTAAGTTTTGTAAACGTAAGGAGAAATCCTCAATTATCTGATATTCGACATCTGAGGAAATATCATGAAAAATACTTTGTAAAAATAGTATGGCTTCAATAGTTTTCTCATTTTCACTATAAAATATAAAGTTTATTTGCAAAATAATAAATTAGATCAATTCTATTAACAAATTAATTAAATTATGACGATTTTTGAGAAGCCTCTTATGGCCTCAGATGATATTTTTTTTTGTAAATACTCGTACTATTTATAAATATTTCCTAAATATTTTTCTTTAAATGGGCAATAGTTATGCTTAATTACTATTTAGGGTAGACGATAACTAAGTCACAAATTCGCGCTAACTGTCATAGAGTGGTATAAATTATTGCATCGTTTATTTTCTCAGAAAGACATATTTATAATAAATTATTTATATAATTATATTTTCCCTCATTTTTTTATTATTTTCTCACAATAACTTGAGATTATAATCTTTAAGAACTATAACTTGAGAAATATAAAATATTACTTTAAATAGAGCCTGAGTGCCACATAAAACTTTCGCATTTTATTCAGCAAAAAATTGTCAAGCTTTATAAAATATTTAAATTTATATTATAAGTGAAATATAATTTTCTATTTAAATAAGGAAATAAAAATTTAGCATGAACATGGGTAGGATTTAAAATAGAAAAGATAACATGTTACATCAATATTACTTTCCTGGAAGCACTACGTTATATAATGTAACGCTATTGTGATTTTTCAATTTTAAAAATTTTAAGTTACTTTATTACTTTTTGGTGTAATATAAGATTGCTATCTGTTATTTTAGAAATAAAGCCATTTTATACGATATTTTAAAAATATAAAAATACATCAAACGTTTATAATGGAATGCCAAGATATTATTGGTTATCGTAAAACTAGGATTTCTATAGACGTTTTCGGTTTTTTTAAACATGATAACCATTGAAAAAGTTATTGTTTAAGAAGAGAAACACCACGAGGTCTAACGCTTATAGTTTGTAAATTTAATCAATAGTCTAAAATGATATGATGGTTATTTGAATAAATATTAATTTTTTCCAAAATGAACTGTTAAACTATGCTTGATATTTATTTTATAAACTATAATATTAATAATTGTTTAAACTTAGACTTTATACCACTGTTATATTAAATTCTATATCGTAATCAATAAAATACAATTTTGTATATTTTATGATTTTCTTTAATTCCTATTATTATAATGTTACAAAGAGCTTTTATAACACTATTAATCTTTATTTAAGAATAATGGTAGCTGGTGAATGTAATTTTTTATGTGAATATGGAAAAAACCTTTAATTTTTTAGTAACCTGATAAACATCTAAAAATATATGCGGTCTGTAAATTTTTTTTTTAAATTTCATTTTTTATCTAATAAGAAAATTGTTTTGATCATATTTTCTGGGAATTTTAATCCCAGGGTTTAAAATTTTTCTATCTGTAAAATTTATTATTTTTACATAAATCTTTTATTTAAACTAACCATCTATATATAATTCCATACAAGTTTTTTTCTCCTTTATTTCAATTTTATATGTTTTGAACGGATATTTATTTATAAACATTAAAAATACACATATCATTAATTTATATATAGGGGAAATGTGTCATAAATGGCCATGTGTGAAGACTGGACACCACCCTTTAACTTTTTATCTATTGAAATAAATTTTCTTATAATTGGTCAAAATGATATTTATGATATGTACTGTAATGTATTTAAATAATTAATTTTTTATATTCGCTTAAAGATTCAATTTATTTACAATTTATAAAAATAGAAAAACATATATATATAGCTGATAATATTATATTAAATCACATTACAATAAATTAATCTAATTTCATTTGGCGACGACAATTTATTTTCAAGTCATTTTTGACGATGACGATTTACTTAAAATAATAGATTAAAATTATACCATGCCTCTGAAGAAGATTGAAGAAAATACTCAATTTCATATTCCAGAATTTGTCAAAGAAAAAGTTAATATTCAGGATTACCTATATAATATAGAACTCATTTTCAAGGTAAAAAATATTTTCGATGAAAATAAAAAAAAGGATCTTTTATTGGCCCATATAGACACCGAAAATTTAATTAAAATTATAAATTTTTATTTTCTAAATATTTTAAATAATATAAATTATTTAACTTTAATCGAGAATCTAGAAAAAATTTTTAAGGATGTCTCTAGCATTTTTCTTTATAGGAATAATTTTTTTACATTAAAAAGAAATAACGAAAGTATAATTAACTTTTCAATTAAATTAAAAAGCATTTGCGCTTTATGTAATTTTAAATCGCCGGTTGATGAACTCTTAAGGGATATTTTCATCTTAGGAGTAGGGTTACCCGAGCTGGACAAAGAACTTCGGTCAAAATATGTCGAAGGAAATATTACTTTTGAAGATACTGTGCGTCTAGCTATCGCGCTGTCTTCATTGGAGAAGGAAACCCTGACAGAAGTTAATAAAATAATTAAACATAAGCCTATGCAAGTTTCCAAAAATACTTATCCTAGGAATAATTATAACAACGTAAACAAATTCAATAATAATAATTATAATGCTAACAAATTTAACAATAATTTTTATAAACCAAGTTTTAAAGCTAATTTCAGTCAAAAAAAAGTAATATACTTTAGATGCGGAAAAGCAAACCACATAGCGAAAGAGTGTAGAACGCATGCTATACAAATGATTTTACCACGGACACCTCCCTTGTCTTGCTAATAAAGCTACAATCGATGCGAAGATAAATAGACTGCAGCTTACTATGGAATTCGATACTGGGGCGGCGTGTAGTGTGAAGGGTACCTGGAGTCGCATAGGCAAACCAACATTATCACCTGCTTATAATCTAGTAGATTATAACCATATCAAAATCGAAGTATTGGGTAAATGTTTACTGGAAGTCGAAGTAAAAAATATTTCAAAATTTTTACCTATTTGGGTAGTTAAGGGTGTCATTTTTGGAATGCATTTTCTTAAAGAATTTGATATAAAACTTCCTGAATAACAATATAAATATGAAAGATTCCAGTTTAAATACAATTGTTTCAAAATTTCCGCAAGTTTTTAAAAAAAATTTAGGACAAATAAAATTTAAGGAAGCCGTCATAAAGATACAACCAAATACAGTGCCAATTGCGTTACCATCTAGAAGATTTTCATTTCCGTTGCGTCGAACCGTTGAATCTGAGTTGGACAGACTTTTAAATGAATGCGTTATCGAGAAGATGGATCCAACAAAGACTCCAATTATTTGGGCTAGGCCAACGGTTAATATTTTAAAGAAATCGGGTGCCGTGCAGATATGCGGAGATTTTCGTTTAACAATCAACAAATATTTAGCGATAGATAACGATTTACTACCAACTTTCGTTGACCTGACAAATAGGATCGCGGGTGGTAAAATATTTTCAACGATAGATTTAAAAGATGCATTTTTACAATTCGGAGTTAGTCCAGAATGTAGAGACCTTTTAGTAATTACGACTCATGTCGGTTATTACCGATATCAAAGAATTCCTTTTGGGTTGACTAGTGTTCCGATAATATTTCAACGTTTTATGCAAAACCTATTAAAGGTAATTCCTATGGTTAGTGTATTTTTAGACGATGTAATTATTGCAGGCGAGAATAATTTTGATCATATAGTTAATCTAGAAGAAGTATTAAGAAGATTTAATAAGGCTAACTACGACCGATAAAATTAAAATTGGATAAAAGTCAGTTACTTATTTAGGTCATGTTATTGATGAATTCGGAATTCACCCTACCGAAGATAAGATTAATGCTATAAAAAATTGTAAAACACCATCTAATGTTAAAGAATTACGTTCGTTTTTGGGAATGGTAAATTATCATGAATCGTTTATTAAAAATTTACATTCTATTTGTGCGCCTTTACACCGACTAACGAGTAAAAATGTGAGTTGGTTTTGGTCAGCTAAAGAAGATGAAATATTTAATGTAGTTAAAAAAAAATTATCAAAAGAAGATACAATAATTCCTTATTCAGCCGATATTCCTGTCGTGATTTCTTGTGACGCTTCCGAAGATGGTCTAGGAGCTGTTATTGCACACCGATTTCTTACTGGCCAGGAGAAACCGATTGCTTACGCATCGAGGACACTTTCAGCAGCTGAAAAGAATTACGCCACTATTGATCGGGAGGCTTCGGCGATCATGTTCGCTATCGAGAAGTTTCATCAGTACATTTATGTTACATTTTATTTTGGTTACTGATCATAAACCTTTAAAATATATCTTAGGTGTTAGAAGGGACCTTAATAAGATAACAAATAACCGTTTCTTTTAAATTACGACTATGAGATAATTCATAGGCCGGGTAATTAAAACAAATGCGCCAACGCTCTGTCCCATTTGGGGGTAGAGAGGGAAAAAAGGAATGAAGTTAAAAAAAAAATTGAAAATTAAATTAGAGAAGTAAGGATCAATTTAACTGAAGATTTATCGTTCACTCGAAATAAAGTTATTAGTGAAACGATGAATGATATAAATCTAAATGAGATTGTTAAATTAATAAAAAATCATAGGCATATGGATAATATGAATAATTATTCGGAAAGTCTAAACATTTTAATTAAAGATAATATTTCTTTCGAAGAAGGGCTTTTATTTTATAATAATAGAATCATCATTCCTGATAACCTAAAAAAAGAGGTTTTGAATGTTAACCATCGAGGACATCCGGGGATAGTAGGGATGAAATCCTTATGCCGATACTATGTCTTCTGGACAAATCTTGACCGAGATGTTGAAGAATTCGTAAAAAACTGCAAAAGTTGTCAGGAAAGAAGACCGGGAGCCAGAGATGTACCATTATACAATTGGAATAGTCCTACCCGACCTTGAGAAAGTATACACATTGATTTGACAGGCCCCGTGTCTGGAAAGTACTGGTTAATTTGCGTAGACAATTTCACCAAATGGGTTGAAGTTGCAATTTTAACACATGTTAATTCGACGAGTGTAATAAATAATCTGCGTAATTATTTCGCTAGATTTGTTTTACCTCGTTACATTGTCTCAGATAACGGTACTCAGTTTACTGGATCTGAATTAAAAACGTTTCTTTTTAAAAATATAAAAAATTTTAAATCGGCCCCTTATAGGCACAAGTCGAATGGTTTGGCTGAGCACTATATACGTACGATAAAGACGCGTTTCTATGCAGGAAGGAGAAGTGGAACTCCGGACCAGTTAAATTTAGCGAATGTTTTAATTACACACCTAAATACTCCAAGCGCAACTACCGGTAAATCCCCTGCCGAAATGATGTTTGGAAGGCCGCTCAGGACGACGTTAGATCAGTGGAAATTATCTACGAGAGAAAGGACTGAAAACGCGTTATGGAAACAAAAAAATTATAATGATAGGAACGTTGAGCCCCGTGAATTTAAAGAGAAGCAAAAAGTTTATAAACGAAAGGACTGCGGGATGGCATGAAGGAACAGTGGTTCAACGGAAAAGTGCGATATTGTATGATGTTGAGTCTGAGGGTATTGTAAAAAACAAGCATGCCGACCAACTGAGGGAAGCTCATGTACAAGCTAAAGAAACACCCATGACAATGACTGAGATTTGGACATTGCAGAACATAATGGAAATACAACTCTAGAAAAAAGAGTTTCGAAACCCCCATTACGTTATTATGATGAATTCAATTTATAGTGGGGAGAACTGTAATGTATTTAAATAAATTGATTTTTTATATTCGCTTAAAGATACAATTTATTTACAATTTATAAAAATAGAAAAACATATATATAGCTGATAATATTATATTAAATCACTTTACAATAAATTAATCAAATCATTTCATCTACCTTATCTAAGTTCATTTATTGAATAGAGAAATTAAATAAATAATTATTTCAAATAAACAGTTTTTAGTACACCTCTTTCTGGAAAAATTTACACATGTTTGTGTTTGGTGATATAAATACTAATTTAGATTATTTATATTTTATATAATTATTATCCTTAGGCATTTAGCATTATTCACACAAAATATTAGACTTTAAAAGCTTTATTTAATAGACATATAAAGACGCTTAATAGTGCGCACAAATTGAGCGTTTGCGTTTTCCCTTACTTTTTTTAATAAAAAAAACATAACGCTTGCTTTGTTTAAATTGAGGCGGCGTTTTAAAATTATTTATAATTTTGTAAATAAATGAAGTTTTTTAGTATGGATCAGGAAAAGATGTTAGCATTATATTTATTGACAAAACATAAAAGGAGGAAAAACATCTCAAATATGACAATTATTCTCTAGTTTATTACACTTAATTATCCTATATTTCATAAAAGATATTTAATAGCTGGTATGTCCTTTTAAATTATTTTGCATATATAGTTAAATCAGTATGCAGAGCAATTTGGAATGCTGCCAAATTTACATGCTAAAGCCTTCAAGAAAGGATTGGGGAAGAGTACATTAAATTTATATATTCTAATAATTTAATATATAATTACTTAGATTCAAGAGTTCCTATCTATTCAGGGTTCCCCTATTGTATTGTTGCCTTGGATGAGAAACATATTTATATAAAATATCCTCCCAATAATAGATTTCAATTTTTTTTGTTACAAACATAGATTAACAATAGTTTTGTTGGCCTTAACAGACATAAATAGATAATTTGCTACATAATATAATAATAAGCAATGAAGGAATAGGTACAAACATTTTGGTACCTTATATTTTCTTTATATGTAATAGATACAATGTCAAAGCTGACCACTAGACTATTCTTTATTGGCATTCAGAGAAAACAATTCATCAACAATTGAATCAAGAATTTTAAGAGATAAATTTAAAATTTTTAATTATTTTTTCATATATCATTGTTATAAATAATGAATTGTATCAAATATGTAATTGATTATTGTTATTATTTAGAATATTACCTATTAAATAAATTTATATAATAAAATAGAATTGTGGTTAAATTTTTAAATCTTTATTCTGATCACCTTATAATCTAAAATCTCTGAAGTTATTTGACAAATAGTTTAATAAAAAACCGAATTTAATGAGTTATTTATTAATTATATTATAATTTCTATATTATTCTAACCACTTTTATTTTTATTAGAATTAAGTATTTATATTTTATTAAATCTAATTTTTCAATCTTTAATAATAAATTATATTTAATAAATAAAAACTTTATAAAAATTTATTTTAAATAGTAAGATATCTAAAATACTTGGACATTAGAATAAAATTTTATTTAGGAATAAAAATAAATACAATAAAATCATATATATTTACAAATAATATATATATACACATAATTTATTCAATAATGCTATTAAATATTTCAAGAGCAGTTTGACCATTTTCTATTGATTGTTCTATTGGTTGAATGTAACTATTCATTGTGATGGAATAGAAGATTTTCATTATTTCAGATTTAAAAAGGTATTGGTTAGGTATACTAAAACCATATAGCCCTTCTTCCATTGAAAAATCTTAATAAAATATAAGTTTTTTAAGACAATTATAATACCTGTTTGGAGATGGCTTCTATTTATAAGATTCAATAATTTTTCATTCAATTTTTGGCTTGGGGATGTAGTAACATTCTTAATACTTTTTACTAGTATCAAAATTACTAGTGGTTAGCCTATCAGTAATTGTAGGCTCCATAAATTTTATATACTCTAACCATTTGTATGTTTTCTATCAATTCATATTTAAAAATATATAATATTTCTTACATTTTTGAAGGAATATCCATATTTTATCGTATCAAAATTTTTGTTTTACAGAAAAAAGTTACAAAAAAAGCAAACCAGATTGCGTTTTCTAAAATTGGCGCAATTGGAAAAAGTAAAAGTGCGCAATTTAAACGAATGCATTTAAAATTCATTATTTGCGTTTGCAACGCAGCGTTTGAAACGCTCAATTGTGCGCACTATAATAATAATAGAGATGTGAGGATTTACTGACCATGTAATGTTTGGCCACAATTCGCAAATTCACATATTCATATTAAAATGAAAAGCTCTTGCAAAACAACATTTGGTGAAATAAAATGATGAACAAGCTTAAAAATGTTTAGAAAAATGATAATTAAGATATTTATAATATTATCAATAAATAGATGTGGTAATAAATTGAGATATTAATATTAATTAAATTAGTGCATAATTAATTTTTTATATAACTAAAATGTAGAAATATTAAAAGGTCTTTTACAAATTTCATATTGTATTATTTCATATTTATTAAAATTCCTAAATAATATATTATGACCAGTTAACATGATTCAAATTTTATTTTGAAGATTAATATTTAGGCTACACATTGATATGGTTAAACATAAATTTTATTAATTTTCTTTCGAAAAAGCAAAAACATGGTCATTCATGGCACATTTCCCCTATATATATATATATAATATATCGTTCATATTTTTCATATACATCATAAAAAACGATGTCATTTTATTAACAGTACAAAAGATATTGAATTTAATGTAATAAAATTTCAATATCTTTTAAGATATTATTTCCTTTCTAGAAAAAGTAGAATTGAGGATAAAAGTTTAAAAATAATATAATTTTTAACATGTAAAACAGATAATATGCTATGACTGCCACAATATTAAATTAGTCAATAGATATGAAGAAACCTTCAAAAAGTAAATTTATAAATTATACATTATAATTTATTTCAAAGTCAATCTTTAAGGAATAAACAACATCTTTCCTGAAGCATGGCTGAAAATGTAATTAAGAATTTAAGAAGGGTACGCTTTACTCTCAACAACGATAATTTATTAAGGAATTATTAGGTTATGAACGTTTGGCAAAAAGCTAGATCCTTTTATGTTAACTCCATATGAATATGGGATTTTGACGCCAAATACAGACATAGCCACGCAAGAGGCGGTTAATATTTAGATCCACTACCCATATCATAAACCTAAAAATGCAAATTACACGTTAAAAGTTGAAAATTATATATTATATTAAATATATACTTTAACAGATAATTTTTCAGAAGATTATATATTGTAGTATATGTGTCTAGATATAATTTAATAAACGTGTCTGCATCTTATCTACTTTATAGATATCTGTACATATGGTTAGAATACTCTTTAAGACACCATTGAAATAATTACAAGTTTTTTTATAATAAAAAATATTTTGCAAACGTCATTTTATTTTATATGGTCATATAATTTAAATAAATATATATATTAATGAAAATTAAGAGAATATAATAAAAATATATATATATATAACATGAAAACTTTTATCTGAAAAATGAAGATTTATATATAAATTTAAAAAATTAAACTTATATAAAAATATTAAAACTAAACTTATATATAATAAAAATATTTATATATTCATTAAATATTATTTTATTCCACCATTTAAATCTATATATATCATACAAGATTGTGGAGGGTATTTTTATTCTAAAGGAATACCACGATCATTATTGATAAACAATACCATTGATGCACAAATTAATTTATACAAATAAATTAATTTATAATTTTTAGAAATAATTTTATAGATAGTTTTCTGATTTTTAATAAATAAATTTATTTTATTTTACTTTTCTTTATTTATTATTATAAATTAAATTTATAAATTATAATTATATAATTAAAAATAAAATTCTATAATTGAGTCCCCAAAAAGGAATCATAATTGTGTCTAAAAATTTCTATTTGAATTTTTTGTCGAATAAAAAGGAATTCTCTTGGTTCATTTGTGAAAAGTCGTATTTTATTAGCAAGATTTTTTAAAAACAAAAATGTTGAAGGCGAAAAATGCCCGTTAGTAGAAGTCACAACTGGAGTGAATAAAAAGTTTTTAAAATTTTTGTATTTGTTTATCTTTTTAATTTCAGCCTGTGTTATTAATTTGAAATTTATGTTTGAAGGGAATGATGAAACACACGTGTAGTCCCATATGAGTGATTTGCCGAGGGCCCAAGGTATGGTTGTCATACCATCAGGTCTTAAACCATCTACTTGAGATAAATTTGAATGGTTCGAGATTGTTAGGTGTTAAATAGTATTAACTTTAAAAAATTATTTTTTTTTTATCCTTAAGCCATTTATGGCGTAACTTAAATATTTCAAATGTATAATAAAAATTGTTTCTTTCTTTTTGTTAAAAACAACTTTTTATTTTAAATCAATTTGTTTATAAACTAATATTAAATTTTATATTTTATAAATCAATTTACTTAATAAACTAATGTTCAATTTTTTATTTTTAACTTTTTAAAAAAACATCAATTTATGATAAATTACATTGTCAATATATATAGCAAACTATTTTGAATATGTGATGATTATATTTTTTAAACTTAAATATCAATAAATTGACGTAATATACGTTTACACCATTTATTTTCTGCCTTTGATTTCTGCAACCTTTTCATGGTGGCAGTAAAATTTTCTAAAATATTAAATATAAATTAACTTCTTAAAATTTTTATAAAATACAATACTATAAAATAAAAAATTCAAGGATATTGTAAATTATAAATTATGAAACAGACCTCAAATAATAATGTTAATATTAATATTGAATTTCCAACATATACAGGTTTTTCTAAGTCGTTTCGAAGACATATTCAACTATGCTCAGATCTCTGATATCGAAAAAGCAGGATCCTTCACAAGAAGACCACCAGACGAAGAATACATCAAGCTCAAATCGATATGTTCACCTACCGATTTCATCAATCCATCGATATTGATTGAAAAATTTAGGTTATTACACCCGAGGAAATCTACAAGTTCGAAATTGTTATTATTCAATGCAGCTATACAAGGTAAAAATGAAAGTTACATCAATTGGGTAAGTAGATTATGTATTTTACAAAATGAATGTTCGTTAAGCGATAGTAGAGTCATTGAAAAAGTAAAAATTTCATCAAATAGCAGAAGTATCAGGCAGAAAATTACGTTGAAAGAGAATATTACGTTAGCAGAAGTCTTTAGTTTAAGAGATGATTTTGAGGAGACAGAATTAAAAGAAAATATAATAGCTAAAGTTGAAAACATTTCTTTAAGTGAAAAGACTGAAGAAGAAACAAGCGTAAAACATTTGGAAAGACTAAGAGGCATAAAAGTTGAAGAAAACAAACAGGTGGTCAGATACGACGATAGACATTATCCACGATCGAATAACGATAACAGACAACGATGGACAGCAAGAGGCCATGATCAAAGAAATATTTATCAAGGAAATAGTTATAACCCCAGTTACCAAGGAAATAATTACAACCCTAGATATCAGAATTATAACGCGAATTATTACAACGTCAGAGCAAACTATCCAGGATCGTACAATAATTCTTCGAGATTTGATAATAGAGCTAGTTATAATAAAAATGACTATAATAATAATAGATTTAATAATGATTATAATTACAGATATAACAGACATTATAACGATTCAAGATGTATTCAAAGATATAACGATAATCATAATATTGGGAATCGAGGAACTAATCAAGTATGCAATTATAAATATCATAACAACAACAATAATCAATCACGATATACAAATAAAGTAAACACTGTAAATATAGAAGAGATAAAAGAAGATGATAATGACAAACTAGAAAGAAAAGAATATAATTTATACAATTTAGACAATTTAGATATAAACAATATGGATACCGATAATAATTACACAGCTAACGATGCTTATAAGGTCACGGTATATTTGAATGACATGCCTATTTTGATGCAGATCGACACCGGGTCAAAGTATAGTATTCTATCGATTCATATCGCGAAAAAGATTGGAGTAAAAATCTTAAATAAATCAGATATTAAATTAACTGGATATGATGGAAACACAATAAATGTATTGGGAACTACCAAAGTCAAGGCAAAATTCGAGGACAAAAGTCAAATCTTAACTGCTTATGTAGTCCAGAGTGATAAGATCGCACTATTAGGAAGGACTTGGATAACAGTTTTTGGGAATATACTAAATAAATTTGTGAATATTGTCGAGGATGATTATGATAATACCATACAAGAATTAATAGAGCAATGTAATTTTGTAAATATAATCGAGGAAAATAGAAATGTAGATAGTAAAAATTATGAAGGTACATATTACAATAAAAAGTATGAAAATTATAATTATAAATATCATAATAAAAAAAACTTGAATAAAATTGAATTATGTAACTTAATACCAAATGTTAAAAAAGAAATTAATTATAAATTAGAAGAAATAAATCATTTGATAACAATTGGAGAAATAATAGTTATTAAAAACAATAATGAAATAAAAATTGAAGAAAATAATAAAATAAAAATTTTTATAATTAATAAAAAATTTAAAAAAACTATGGAAAAGAAAATTAAAACAAGGGTGATTAAATGTTGTGATGTTGAAAGAGAGATTAGGAGTACGATATGGAGATCATATGTTGAAAATGGAAGGAGAAAGAGAAATTTTGTTATAAAGAACAAGTTAAAGAGAAATTATGATATTAAAAAAGTGTTTAAATTGAAAAATAAAGGAGTAAAATTTAAAAAATAAAAATAATTAAATAATAAATAAAAAAAAATTATTATTATATAAAATGAAAGAATTCCAAATATTCTATTATGATTCTTATTCTTATGAATCATTCTGATAAATTATTTATTCCATTATCATTTCAATTATTCCAAAATTATTTTATTTGAGATATATTGATCATAATATATATTTACAAACATTGATAAAAATGATAATAAATAACGAGATGAACAAGCTAGTGTGAAGATGATGTTCAAGCGAATGATTAAATGATAAGGATAACAAGCAAAAATCAATGAAAATGAATATGAAAAGGAATATGGAAAATAATAATAAAATAGACGTAGACATAGCTCTAGAAAAGTTTCTTTTTAATTATCGTAATACACCCAACGCAACGACCAACAAAATACCAAGCGAAGTAATGTTCTCCAGAATGATTAGGACAAAATGGGAGTTGATAAAACCGAGGGATGAAAGAGATCATATACTAAATCGCAAGATATCAATAGATAGGGATATAGAAATAGGAGACAACATATGGTATAAAACTTTTAAAGATAATAATTGGGAAAAAGATACAATAATGCGCAAAAAACGGAAATTTGTTGTATGATATAGATACTGGGAACAAAATTATAAAAAGACACTTGGACCAAATAAAAAGAAGATCAACTAATGTAGAACTTTCTTCTAATGGTGCAACAGTTTTTAAAGCGAATGTTAATAATAATGCATCTTCTTATACATTGAATTTTAGAAGGGGAGGTGATAAACCAAGAAACCAAAACGTACAAATAAATGATCAGAATCGCAACGTTCAAAGACCAGTTAGAAATAGTGTGTTGCCTAGAAAATTTGAAAATTTTATAATGAATTAAATTTGATAATAAATTTTTTTTTTCTCTTCCTTATATTAAAACAAAATTAATTTTTTTTTTTTGTGCGGAACTAAATAGATAAAACGTACAAAAGATCAACGAAGGGGTTAACGAGCAAGAATGACAAACAACAAAATTATAGACAGAGGGCAAATCAAAAATAAAGTGTGAAATGTTAAATAGTATTAACTTTAAAAAATTATTTTTTTTTATCCTTAAGCCATTTATGGCGTAACTTAAATATTTCAAATGTAATAAAAATTGTTTCTTTCTTTTTGTTAAAAACTATATTTTAAATCAATTTGTTTATAAACTAATATTAAATTTTATATTATATAAATCAGTTTCTTTCTTTTTGTTAAAAACAACTTTTATATTTTAAATCAATTTGTTTATAAACTAATATTAAATTTTATATTTTATAAATCAATTTACTTAATAAACTAATGTTCAATTTTTTATTTTTAACTTTTAAAAAAAGATCAATTTATGATAAATTACATTGTCAATATATATAGCAAACTATTTTGAATATGTGATAATTATATTTTTTAAACTTAAATATCAATAAATTGACGTAATATACGTTTACACCATTAATTTTCTGCCTTTGATTTCTGCAACCTTTTCATTAGGTATGTGTGCAGCTGTTAAGCTTCTATTTATTATATGGTTTACAGCTGAGTGGCGTTGATGTCGCCCTTGACTAAAAATGCAATTTAAACCATGTCTACCCTTTGAATCACCGGTTGATTTGCATTTGACGCAGGCATGAGGCTGTACTATATCGCAACCTATACGTAGACCAATGGTTACTCTCAGTTGTTCATCTGATAAGAGATTACCAAGGTTGCGACTAGGGAGTGATTCTAACCATTCATGACCACCAAGTCTGTCAGATAATTGAAGGAGTTGAATGCAATCTAAAGGTGGATTGACTGATATATCTGTCTGGTATTTAGAGATTAAAGATGTGAAAAATTTTTTGTGTGTAATAATTGATGGTAATACGGTGTTAATGGGTGTGTTTGCCTTCCATTTGTCAATAGCGTCGTCTAATAAACGATCGGTAGGGCATATGAAGCCAGAAATAATAGAATTGTTAGATAATCTAGATGATACGAATGATGATAAGGATAAAAGATTGAGCGGAAAAAAATCTAAACCTCCTAGTTTGGAAGGTAGCTGAGCAAGTGACCAATTGAATGAGTTTAAATATTTTTGTTTAAAATTTTTTCCAGAAATATTTTAAATTTATCCTGAATTTTAGATATGAATTCATTGTTTTTGAAAAAAGATGATGATCGGAAAATATGCATAAATTTAGGTATTTACAGGCATTTGCGAATTAAAAATAAAGATTGATGAGCTGGTAGGAGACTAAGAATGTGCTCCATACTGTAAAAGCTTTTAAAAATCTTGTTGAGAAAATCTTCCGATTTGGTCGCATTAGCTAATGGGGACCCAAGTAAGGTTTAGCTGTCAGGAGCAATGATTTTGTAGCCTTACTTTTGTGGCTTATTGTTTAAGAAACATAATTCTGTTTTATTTATGTTGAGTACCAGGCCGATAGCTTGGGAATTGATTTCCAGGTGTTTTAAGGCGCTTAGTACATTAGCTGAAAGGCCACATATGGTCCCATCGTCTAAATACCACAGATTAAGATCTAGGTTAAAATTTTGTTTAATTTGGATGAGATGATAGATTCCAAAACAAAAAAGAAGAGGTCCTAATGGATCCCCTTGTTGGATGCTCTCTTGGGATAAAATCTGATAAGATCCATATGTCAAAGGCGTCTGAAAACCATATGAGGATTCTATAAATTTAGAATAACAGGGAAATATATCATAGAAGAATTTTAAAAATGAGGTACGATGTAGGCTATTGAAGGCATTTTTAAAATCTAGTTTACATATACAGAATTAGGTGGTCAATAGGACGGATACCACCATCTGGCTTAGATAAAGCAATTAGACGTGCACCAAAAAGGATTTGGTGAGTTTGTATTGGAATATCATTATTTATTATGTTATTACAAAAAGTTGTTAAAACCTTGATGACAGAACTATGGGAAGGATTTTTTGGATTAATTAAGTATTGAAAATAGGAAGGTCTGAAACCATCAAGACCACCTGCTGAGTTTTTATTGAAAGAATTGATAGCATTGACAATTTCATCACTGGTAAAAATTACAGTCTGGTGGATTGGAGAGATGGGTAGATTATCTGTAGAAGCTTCAGGATGTAGTTGTTTCAATAGTTGTAATGTTTCTTCATTGATAGGAGAAAGATGGTTATCTGAGGATATGAGTTTAATTGCAACACCTATGTCACCTTGATCTATTTTATTTGATATAATTTTGCATTTGTGTGTTAAATCATCTACTTGCTTTTTAACATTATGATTGTAGTTAATCATTTGAATATTGTCAAAATTATCAATGTTCGATTTTATTTGTTCATGTAATGGGGTCTCTTTGTTAGCAGGACGTATAAGACATTTATGAGAGAAGGTTAATAAATCTTCCCATGATTTTAAGCAATTTAAGTTATCATTAATTTTTGTGATAAGTTTAATAACAAAATTTGAAATTAGGTTTCTAGATTTATTTGGTAGATGTGTTAAAGTGGGTCTTTTTTTCCATTCAAAAAATCTTTCAAGAAAATCTGTGTTGATAGGGGGAGGATGAGGCTCAATAATATTGAATAAGGGTTTGGGTATTGTTAAAATTTTATTGGTTGGAGATTTTTGAGAGGAAGGACATGTTGACCCTTTGTAACTATGTTTGTACAATGGATTACCATTTGTCACTTTAATTAGTTTTGCACAGATGTTGCAAATTGTTGACATTGAAGTTTGAGGGTATGTGAGTAGAGATTGTAAAGTTGACAAAACCCAGTATTGTTTATAAAGAGTCAGGATTGAATCGATGTCTTATAGATCGTATCTTCTAGAAAAATCCAAAAATAGAATAAGTTTGCATTTAAGAAATGTCTAATTTTCATGGATAATTTTTTTACAAAATAGAATGTGCTTTCAAATTATTATCTTTTCATCATAAATTAAAGAGATAAATCCTTTAAAAATATAATTAAACAGGTTAATTCTATTTAGAAATTCATTTAATTTCAAATATTACTTTTTATAAAACTTTTTTTGCAGTATTAGTTAATTTTTTTTTGCCTCAAACATTTATTATTTATTTTCTTTTATATTTTTTAAATAATTATATTATTATAAGTTTAATATAACATTTTCTTGTAAATGAGAATTTGTTCAAGAAAAAAAAATAGGGGCATTGACAGTTTTTTATTGTTCGAATTAAATTAAAAATATAAATATTTTTTTTACATATTTTGTTCTCTCATAATGAGAGTGTTAGAGAACAACTGCAAGCCCTGTGTATAAATATGATAAAATTGTATCTCTATTTAGACACGTTTTTGATGCTGTATCTTGAACCATTTTTATTTATGTATCTAGATCCATTTTAACAACTGATATATTTTATAGAAACTTAGTTTAACTCTATTCTGAACATTTAAAATATCTGTTGCGGAAACTTATTTTATTAATATAAATATCAATTATTCAGAATAAATTAATTTTTTATTAATGTAATTGATAAAAATCTTCTAAATTATAATTAAATATTATTGATTAAAATAATTATTTTTGTTTTTTCCGAAGATATTGAAAATAATAATATAAAAATAATACCGCATAATGTTCTAATGTTTATATTTTAATATTACGATTACATTTTGTTCAGAATGTTAAGTATATGTCTTGAAAATTAATTCATTTAGAAATTATATTATTTAACATATTATAATAATTATTATAAAATATAGATATTTGTTTTGATACCCCAAAAATTTTTTTCGAATAGAGTTATCAAAGACATTGTGGATAATATTTTTATTATCTAGATTAAATAATAAAAGAAGTTTATCATTTTTGCTTAAAATATTTAAATTCATTTCATAACCCTTTGTTATCTAATTGTTTTTATTAACAATGATTGTTTAATCACTTTCAATTATTATAAACTTATGTCATATATAATATCAACATAATTTATTATTTATTTTAGTGTTACATATATTTAATATAAATGAAAGTTGGCCAGCTGACCTCGTGGGCTATTTAAGGATGATACCCATATCTTGGTCATCTCTAGGATACTGATGCCCTCCTGGGCTGTTCAAGCACAATGTCTGCAAATCTACAACGAACTTTGTAGTGATTTCGGTGAAAGATCCATCGATATTATTAATCATATGCTTAATTTTTTGGAACGTGTTTATAGAGTACAACAATCAATTAGAGGTTATTTATATTTTTATCTTTTCTCTATTTATATAAAAATTTAAAAAAGGGATAATTTCAGAACACTCAAACTCAAAACACTAAGTCGATCAATTTCAAAATATAAGATTTTCTCACAAAATTTATTATTCCTACTATTAAAATATATATGGTAGCTTGACTTGTAAATTTTTTTTTTCACTTTTTTCTGGTTGTAAGCTCCTTCAATATCTCTCTCCACATTTATTACTCATGTTATCTCTTTTTATAATTTATATTTCTGATATCCTACTGGAGTATTCTTATCGATTTCATTGTAAACTTGATGTCCCACTGGAGTATCAATCTAAATGGATCTCCCACCGGTGTATCGCTATCCTAGATCTCACACCGGTTTGAAATCGTATGTATGTACAGTTTAAATATCGATAAACATTATTTAAGATATCTCTTGTTTGGCTTAGGATTTAGACCTATATTTATTTTTCTTGACACTTTAGAAGTTTTCAATAAAATTTATTTGAGGTGAATGTGGCGGAAGGCATTCACTGTGTTTATGGCCATAGATAAGATATGCCATAATACCGAAGATATTGATGTATCGACAATATCCTTTATTTGGATTCCATTTCAAGTATAACAATTTTGTTACTATTTCGATTTACTCTTTATTCCAACAATTATATTTTCGTTTTGGGTTCTGAATTAGCGGTAAGTTTAAAGAGTTTATTATTGTAGAAATATTACTTATGGCAGATGGAGAAATTAATGGAATAGAAAAAGAATTATTAGATCAAAAGGAAATATCATATCTTGAATTAAAAAAATAGCATTTTTAAAACTACCATTGATATATTAATGGATAAAATATTATTAATATTAAAACATTTTAAAAAAATATTTTTGTAATAAATTGTTTTGAGAAATATTGTTTATATAAATTTTTCTTCTATTGCATAAATGAGTAAATTATATTTTTTAATCTTTTAAGGAATTACCAAATAAAACACCTTCCACCCAGTAGAAAGCTATTTTTCAAGTATTCTTTTGTTATAAAAAAAGCTTATCATATTTTGTGAATTTTTCTAAATTAACAATCTTAATTTAAGATATCTATGACGATATATCTATATAAATTCATATATCTGAAAAATAATTTTTTTTTTCCAACCAGTTGGTATTACCAGTTATATTATGTTGATTTATTTTATCAAGTTTAAACTAAATATTTTTTTTTCAAAAAAAACAACACTAAAATTCAGTGTTTAATGAGCGGCGCTATAGGAGT
>NW_027050970.1:0-4812 GCF_954871325.1 Gordionus sp. m RMFG-2023 | reverse complement strand
ACCGAAGGCTTTTTATCATCTTATTATTAATGACTTTACTTAACTTTTTTCCTTTATATTTTGCCAAATTTTAAATTGAAATTGTAAGAAAATTATGAACAGATTTATAAATATTATATCAATAAGAAAGAAACGATTATGATGAAGTTAACTGTTCATTGCTTTATTTATCCTTTTATGTGACATCGTCAAATTTTAAAATATATTACCCCCCCCCCTCCATTTGAGCTTGATTATCCCTTGAGGTAAAATAAAGACTAATCTAAATTTACCTAAATTCAAAAATGTAGGTACATCTACACGGATGAAATAAATCTAGAAGAGACCTTAAATCTTCCGGAACTGATTAATCTTTTGTACGCTTCTAAAAAATACATGTTAACCGCCTTGCAAACCAGATGCATCAAGTACGTAAACGACAATATTGATCGATCCAATGTCATCGACGTTTACCTGTCTACCTCAATTCACCCCGAGATTGATAAAGCAAAATGTTTAGAAGTTTGGATTTTTACCTTTCCTTTTTTTAAAAAAAAGATAGATTTTAACCTAAAACGATCGATATTCATTTTGACGAATACGAATAAGAAAAAAATATTATTCGTCGGAATATTTTTTAAATCCATTATTCGATCGAATTATGCGAAATTATTTCGTAATAATCAAACATGTCCCGAAAATGCATTTTCAAAGAAAAATGGAGTCATTCGAATCTGTTAAACAACCAGCCCCCCCCCCCCCCCACCTAAAACCTCCTAAGCTATACTAAACAAAAGCTCAACAGAAATAATAAAAGGGAAGAGGGGTATTATATTTTGCGTAAATATTTTTTTAAATCATTACTTTATCGAATAGTTAAAAAAAATATATGTTTTAATATTTTCTTCCTGACATTCAATTTGATTGACACCAAAATAAATCTTTAAAATCATTGGAAGGCGTCATTTTTTTGGTGTAATAGTAGGGTATATTTGTGTTTGGAATTCGTTTCCTTACATAATTAATCAATTTAGTCCTCTTATTCTGATCCCCTTTTTATTATTCATTCCCAATTTAATTTAAATACAGGTGATATTAGCAGCAATAATATTATTATTATAAACATAAACACTTGAAAACGGTGGGTCTATTTATCGCTCGGCTGAAAATATCGCTCGGCTAACCACATAATAAATCATTTATTACTAAATATCGCTCGGCTAGTAAATGTCGCTTGACAAACCACATGATAAATTATTTATTACTAAATATCGCTCGGCTAACCACATAATAAATCATTTATTACTAAATATCGCTCGGCTAGTAAATGTCGCTTGACAAACCACATGATAAATTATTTATTACTAAATATCGCTCGGCTAACCACATAATAAATCATTTATTACTAAATATCGCTCGGCTAGTAAATGTCGCTTGACAAACCACATGATAAATTATTTATTACTAAATATCGCTCGGCTAACCACATAATAAATCATTTATTACTAAATATCGCTCGGCTAGTAAATATCGCTCGATTGGGAAATGTGGCTCGGTTAACCACATAATAAATCATTTATTATTTAAATTACGCTCGGCTAATTACATAATAAATTTTTTATTACTAAATATCGCTCGGCTTATATTTATGTATTAAATTTCCAAACATTTTCCAGTGGGTTTTCACTTTCCTAATATTAATTGAGAATTAATTAGTTTATAAATAAGATAAAGGTTTGGACAGGTGTAAAAAATTATCTATTAGATATTTTAGCTTCAATACTTTTATAAAATTAAAATTGCTCATAACATTTTTTATTTATTAAAGTAAAAGAAATAATATTCTATCCGCTAGATGGCGTCTTTAAATTTTTTATTATAAAATTTAAAAATAATATTTTTGAATGTGTTTAATAAATTTCGCCATATTCTATCATGATGACTAAAATATTTATGATTTTTTTTATAGCATTATCTATATTTTGGTAAAAAATTAGTAGTCTTTTTTAAATTTTGCAATTTTTATTAATCAGATAAATTAATAACGATGGTAATTCATTTTATTCATTCATATATAAATCATAATTATTTTTACCAAATTGATATATAATGTTATTATAATATAATTATTGCGTTCATAAAATATAATTTGTTCGGCAGAGAAGATTTAAATATACATTTAGGATAATAAAATTATATATATTGATGAAATAGATTATGAGCAGGGGAAAATTGGGGAAAAATAAGGAATTAAAATTTATAAAAAATATTTTATCGAGTCCTTTCTGCTTTAATTCTACGTCGCTGATGTGGTTTTTTTGAGCCTTTTGGTTTTAAAACAGATAAAGTTTTATCTAATGAATGTAATTTATCTTTGCTTTGACTATTAAGTAAATTATTTAATGTATCATGACAATCTATCGATTCGGGTATTAAATAATTGCGATATTCATTATTTAAAAAATATTCTCCTTTTCCTGAGAAGGATCTTTTAAATTCTTTTTCTTGTAACATTGTGATATCCTTAATTTTTTCGATTAATTCTTTTAAAGGACGTTGTTTCCAGTTTATATATAATTTTAAAACATGGTTCATAGATTCGCAGTTGTTATTTGTCCATAAACAATTTATTATTTTATTTTTTAGGGGAATGTAAACATGTTCATAAATTACTTTTTGAAATTTATTTTTTATATATAGCAAAAAAATATTTAAATTTTCATTATTACAATAATTGTATAAATCGTTTAATTTTTCATTATATATTTGGTCATTCCGAGAAAATAAAATCCCATTAAAAGAAAAAATATCCTGTATAATTTTTTTTGACATAACAGCATTTACACCTTGTTTTTCCGACAAATATTTTCTTATATTGTCTTTTAAATGACGTGTGCATATTAAATGCGTATTAAATTTAAATATTTCCTGAATAGGTTTTACTATAGCCTTTTCTTGGTCACTACCAAATATGATATTTTTAATATTTATTTTATTTTTTAAAAATACAGAATGCAAATGAGAGAAAAAAGTATGATAAGTGGTCATATCAGAATCTCCATGCAAATATATTGGTCCTAAAAATATAGGGGATTCATTTGTTTTATATCTCTTAACTGCTATATGTTTAAATACTATAGCAGTTAGGTATATCACCCAAATTAAATGTTTTATCAACGCCTAATATACAGAAGTCAGATTGGTTTGACAAAAACTTAATAGTTTTAATAATAAAATGAGTATAACAAATTATCGATGGTGTTTTCTCTTTGATGTTAATTATTGATTGGATAAATGGCGAAATATGTAGATCATTAGTAATTTGTAAAATATTAATCGCAAAATTTAGAGGTACTTTTGTATCTTTTTTAAGTTTATAATTTAAGTTATAAATTTGTTTTAAATTTTTTGGTTTAATTGGGTCTTTTTGAAATATATAATTATTATAAATATTGCGACATGTTTGATTGTCCTTTATTTGATTTCTAATGTTTGATAATAACTGATTTGAAGTCCGTACATAAGGATTTACAATCTTTTTGGAATTCCCATGGCAAGCGGGACCTGGCCATTGTCCTATATATTCAACTAAATATATATCTTTGAAATCGTAATTAGGCTTTTCAATAAAATTAATTTTTTAAATTCGGCGTTTATACTCTTTACTTCTCTTTAAAATACTATAGTATTTATAAAGAACAATTATATTTTTGGTTAAAGATTGAGGTTCTATTTTTTTAAAAATTCTAGAACCACCTAGATGAGTGTCCTGCCTAAATAGGCCATCTTTAAAAATATACGGACCTTGAACAATATCATTATATATATTATAATATAATTTTCTTGAGCTTGATTTTGAGCCTGTCCATGGCCCACAATCATCTATATATAAATTTTTATTCTTATAATTTGTAAAATTATTATTAGAAATTAAAAAATACATATTATATTTTATACCTAAAGGTATTTCGTTCAATATATTATTGGGAGAAAGCAAAATTTTTATGGATTTTACAATGTTTAAAAAAAACCCATAGTTTGGATGACCTCCTTCGGCTATAATATTGTTTAAAAAAAAGGTAAAGATTTTAATTGGATATCTTCGCTACATGGTTTTTTTAGAATATTTTCTATCGAAAATGATAAATCTTTTATGATATTGTTGGACAGTTGGGGTTTTTTGTTAATGTATTAATATAATTATTTGGTATGAGAGATACAAAGTGATTGATTCTAATATTAAATATATCATTTGGACATATGGTAGATGTCCACATGATTAAAATATGAGGCTTTAAACTCTGGCTTACACCCCTGCCATAAAGGATATCGGTAAAAGCCTTTAATGAATTTGATGGGCATTGGTTTGCCAAGAGCAGCACTTAATGCGCATATATGAATTTGCTCAGCCCAAACATTTATATTTAGAGCCGAATCGAGTATCTCATAATACTCATTCACCCATATATTTGGATTAATTTTATAGTTTGGAAAAAATCAGGATGGTTTTTATCATAATATTGAGGATTTATAATTATTTCTATTGCCGTTATCAGTCTTAAAAAAATATGAAGTGTTTGTGGTTTATATAACGACATTGAAACCGCCCGGTAAAAGCAATTACCATCAGATTCAATTTCCTGCGGAATATAATTTTCTAAGATTGGAGATTGCGCCATTTGTATAATTTTTTCACTTATAGAATCTTTTGATATTTTCTTTAACGTTATTGGTTGTGGCTCTCTTAATTTATTTTTTTCTATTAAGGCCATAGCTGGATCTCTTTTTAATCTGCAAAAATAGAAAAAATTAATTTTTTTTCAAGTGATGAAT
>NW_027050969.1:0-27804 GCF_954871325.1 Gordionus sp. m RMFG-2023 | reverse complement strand
CCGCACAAACAAATAAGAGGATAGTGATGAAAAAATCTGAATAGTAATATTATAAAGTTAAGCGAATTGTTACAAAAAGACCAATTTCAGAAAAGCATCAAAATGAAAATTTTTAAATGTTCATCTGCGTTGAATAATATTCTGCTTTTCAAAATATAACGTCTTATTTGTTCCTAAATATACTTCATCGCCGTATTTAGTGCCTCTCCTATATTCTATTTTTTATGATTTTATATAGGAGCGGCGATAATGCTTAGCCTTGTTTTACTGCTTTTTCCTGTAGAAAAGGGATATTCTCCATCATTAATTTCAAAGTACGGTATGTATAAGTGGTTTCAAGATCTCAATGATGTTGGGGTCTATCCCAATCTCTGACAGCGTTTCCAATAAAGCTTCATGGTTAACATTGTCAAATGCTCAGTTAAAATCCACGAATGTGAAGTAGGAGGGTATTTTGTTTTTTATGGATTCTGCATGATTATTTTTTAGAGCTAATATGGGTTCCAGTATATTTTGTTTGGTATATACAACATATGGGAAATCTTTTTGTTGTAATTTATTGCTAGTTAACCCTATGACTTAAGAAGGACTTAAATGGTAAAGTAATTTTTTTATTCTTTTTTGTCATCTATATTTTGGAATATTAAAATGATGTCATCTGCGTTTTATTCTATTTTTCAAAACGTAACCCCTCATTTAATCCTATATTTACTAGATCGGCAGTACTCAGTGATTTTATGTTTTTCATTTTTTTATTATTTTAAAAAGGAGCTATGAAAGCCGTTTAGCTTTGTTTTACGCCTTTCTTTATCCTGAAGGAAGGGGATATTTTTTATTATTGTTTTTGAGGTATACTAACAGTATGCAATAATGGTTTTTAAGATGTGATGTTAGGGTCTATCCCACACTCTGACACCGTTTCCCATAAAGCTTCATACTACATTATCAAAAGCTCTGCTAAAATCCACGAATGTGAAGTGAGAGGGTATTTTTATGCATTCTGCGTGATTATTTTTCAGAGCTACAGTATATTTTTGTTTGGCCTATACAAACATATGTATTTATAGGGCAAAGTTGAGGTGTAGATAATATGTTTTTGGTTTATTTTGAGAAAACTATAAAAAAATTTATGACACAGTTTGTGAAAACTATCAATCAGTAATCCTTAAATTTGTGGTCTTTGATTTTAAGTTACTTAGGTAAGATTTGTTCCATTCCACTGCAGTAGTTCCGCTATCCCATATTAGAGAAGAGGGAAAATAGTTAGGGAGATTTGTCATAGGTGCTATTTTTGGATTTTCTGCTGAGATATTATCCAGCCCCTTAGCTTTGCTTTTATTTATTTTTTGATATTTGATACTACATGAGAAACAGACGAAGTGTGGCGATGTTTGTATTAATGTTTGTAGGTGAGTAGCTTTTCGTGAGTCGAAGACCATCTTATAACAAACAGGTCATAATGCTATTTGTTCATCCTGGTCAATATTTTACTTTTCCATTTCCTAAAATTATAGAAGGTTTCATAAATCTGTAAGGTTCACAGAAATATTTTTATTTTTTATAGGCGTCATAGATCCTTTTCTCTTTCATATCTTTATCAATATCAAAGGCTTTTTCATTATATAGATCAGTCTATCACTTTGCAGAGTTTTGTTTTTCCGTAACTAAAAAAATGTCTTTTGCCACAGGATGTTTGCAGCTGGGTAGTCCATAATTCATCACTGACTAGCTTTAATCTATTCACTGAAATTTTCAAGCTCTATTTCAAAAATTTGCGGCAAACCGATTAATTAATTTATTTATTTTATAAGTATAATTCGAAATTCAATTGATATGAACATATTCTCAATTATTGATAGTAATCATTAGGCTTACAATAAATATGTTAAACTTAAAATCAGCTATCACCCACCCTTAAAGTAATTAAATTATTTATGCAGTTCTCGGGTATAAGCTTTTATTTTGCCCAACTCTTTTTATTATTAGCCTGACGTTTAAACAACAGTTCTCGGACTGTTGTGCGTACAAGTATGAGCAGCTTGCCCACAAACGTGTGAAGCGCTCTTCATCTTTCTCCCCACAATTTTTGAAAAACCTAGTATAGCTCTGTTGTACCCACAACCAGAAGGCAAAAAGGCTTTTATCACATATCACGTATTTAATAAATATTTTGTTAAAATTATAACTTTTATATACTTATTAAGAATAATAAATTATAATATTAAAGAAATCTAATTATCATTTTAGAACTATTTTCTTTAGAATTATTTCTAAAAATTATTTTAAACTATCTGATAGGTAACAAAGGATTAATTTTCTCTTTTTATAATTAGTCAATCAGAGATTTTCTTTTTATTTGATGATAAATAAATCAAAAATCAGTCTATCTTATAAGGTGTATATCAGAAATTTACACTTTTTATAAAATTAATTAATAATATGTACTGGGACCATAACTTTTAATACATTAAATTTTGATCTATAAAATATCAGTTGAAAGGCAATTTTTTGCCATATAGTTTTGACTAAACATATTATTCTATTATAAATTATGAAATGACTAATATAAAGAATATATATAGAATATATTTATATGTAAATAACCGACTTCCCAATTATTTGACACTCATAATCACTATTTTATATCATATATTTTTTTTTACTAATTCTGACTTCTTACAATCTAGACCAGCCCATAAGGTATTAACATTATAGACACGAGATATTTTAATTACCTTGTATTTTTTGTCCATATTAATATTTTCTGTTGATAAAAATATTCATGAACCCCCCCCCCCTTAAATAGCGTAATTATTTTTATAATAAAAGATATCTTTATTCTTTTATTCGATACCCATATAAAATTTTAAGTTTCAGCCCTAACCCTATCCCCGCTAAACCAAGTTCAACTCATTGACATGAAAGATGAATATTATTATTTCAGTAAATAAAATTTATTAATTTTATTTGATGCCCAAACCATTTTTGTTTTTTAAATCTCCCTCCCCCCATCCCTAACTAAAATCTAATTATTAAAACCAACTGAATACTATTATTTTATAAAGATTTATTTTAAATTAGCTAGTATTTGATACCCCTATAAATATTTTAATTAGCTTCTATTTGACATACATATCAATATTTTATGTTTTAAACGTATTACTGACTTCCCAAAGCATATACCCGCTAAAGTGTTTCCTTACCCATAACTATAAATATTCACATTTACATCTGTCTCGAATAGAAAAAAAAGTTAAAATTGCGGGCTGCACACCCTAATCAACAAAAACGAAGCTCTCTAACTCTAAGGACACATAGTAAAAGTCGTAATTGGTACTCCCTCTCATATAAGTCACCTTCAAAGATCATATCCCCGCCATTATCTTTATTATATATAACACAGACATCCCTTTCACCCTGGCTCTCAACACAATATATAACTTACCTGCTAATGAGGCCCCAACCTGCATTTTCAATGAGTTACCATCACCTTTCCTTTCAGTGAATTTACAACATACCTAAACATATTATCTCAAGAATCCAACGGTAGCCCACCTTCTTGCGGTTGAATCATTTTGTGAAAAAATTAATAAACTTTAACCGATTTTAACACAGCACTATAAAAAGAATTTTATTTAACTTCATTTTTATCAAGTCCTAATTGACAAGAACAACAACAAATTTTATTTACAAAACTTTCCAGGTAGCTGAATTGCCTGTAATTTCCATATCCAATCCAGAAAGATATATATAAATGGAAGTGAATAAAACTATCTCAACTTTTGAAAAGATTCTGCATATAACTTTGAAGATATGAGACCGATATCCAAGATCTAAAAATCCAATTAAGCTCTCAAACTAAGCTACTTAACAGTTTAACTATCCCTTGGAATATGATCATTGATTGTGGTATGCCTATTTTCCCCCAACTAATTCAAAGCAAAACTAATCTCCCTAACAAAACCCATCAATGACTTACGCCCAATTGCCATAGGCATCCTCTTCAAGAGATTATAACTATTAAAATTTATTTCTAATTCTTATTTAGGATCAGCTAGAGGTTTTTGAAAATTTCTTCATAGAAGCCCACAAAACAGCACCAATTAATTGATTTTACCAATACAGATAGTACGATAAACTAATCTAATTTTATAAAATCCTTTATTAATCACATTCAACTCTACTTTAGTTACATCCTAGATTGTTAGATTAACCCGTCCAGTTTACTACAAGGTGAAAATAAGTTCTCTCTCATAGTTAATAAGGAATTGAATTTTAAATTTAATCAGGATTAGTCACGATTTTATTTTTATATTTAGATTTATAAATTATATTTTTGTGAAATCATCGTGTGTTTTGATTAAGAAGTATTATTTTTATGTTTAAAAATATAAATTCAAGTGAAAGCCTTAATGATTGTTGATTTATATAGTTTTATTTTTAGTGATATATTATTTTTAAGAATGATTTTTATGGTTTAATTTTGAAGAAATGTATTTTTAAAATGCTAATTAATTTATATCATATTTTACAATTAGGAGATCGCCTATAAAAGGGGAGTGAATTATAATGATAATTAATTTTGGTGGGATTTAAATCCTTGTAAAATTTATAATTTGAATAAAAATTATTGGAATTAATTAACGTTGAAATTTGATTGGTATATTCATCGATTTCCTTTTTTGAATAAGCGGTCACAACTAATAAATGATGTCGTGACTAAAATAAGGTAAAAACTAATTTTTTTTCATAATGTATTTATTTTGCAGAAATATTGTGGAGCTCTATAGTTATTTGAAATAATAGTAAAAGGATAGTGAAGCAGTTTGCCCTGGTTATCGGAATTCATAGTGAAAAATTGCAAAGTGGTTTACAGTGATTAAAAGTTTAATGAAAAGTGTCATGTACTGTTGTGTTGCTTTAGTGTATTGTTTAACTTTACAAATAGTTAAAATATTTTTGGTAAATTAATTTTTATTTCTTATTATAAATAATATTTTGAATTAAACTATTCTGTATGAATATTTGGTGCTAAATTAAATAAGTAGGATATAAATTCATACAAATTTTTGGATTATTTAATAATATTTTATGAATTTTAAAAAGAGTTTTGAAATAAAGCACGTTGAGTTACAATACAATGTACTAGCAGCAGGATTATATAAGTGGTATGGTTGTGAATATAATTTAGTAGGAAAATACGGAGAGAAAGAAGTCAAATTCATGGGCAGTCGTTATTGATGGAGGGAGATAATGGAGAGGAAGATAGATTGGATATGGTAACGTGGTTACCGGTGCAGGAGATAATGAGAGGATGGTTTAATATTATTAAATTTGGGGGATATAAATTAATGATGAAAGAGGTATGGCTATTTACCGAGGGATCGAGAAGTGTCGCGGCCATTTAGTATTCAAGCGCAGAGGGGCAAAAATGTGGTTTGTTACAAATGTGGTGTTGGGGAGGGTGTCATTGCAATGAATTGCAGAGATTTAAAATGTTTTGAATGCGGAGAAAAAGATCATATTTCAAAGTTTTTTCTGGGTAAAAGAGATAGATTACGATGCACAAGATTGGAAAATTTGGGCATGCGGGAAATGATTGTAGAGTTGGAAATAAGATATATTCTATAGAAAGAAGTAAGTTCGAATGCTATCAATGTAAGGAGTGTAGCAGTCAAGGGTAAAATGAATATCGAATGTAATAACCGTGTGCTACAAATAGTAAAAAGAAGGGCATTGGGCGAGAGATTGCGATATTTAATGACTATATGGTTGTGAGATAAAGAAAGGTTGAGACATTGAGAACGGGGTGGTAAGAGGAAAAAGAGATGGTAATTAGGTTCAGGGGAATATTAGAGGATCAATTATGACTCCAATAAAGGCTTTTAATTTCATCCAGATTTCTTCAAAATCTGCCGGTCCAATTTTATTTACTGCCGGTCCAATTTTTTTTAGCATTCACTCTTCTCTACGGTGCTATCTACCTTTTTATATTTTTTAAGTTTATTTTAACGTTTTTCTGTATAACTATATATATATATATTTGTAAAAATTTTTTTTATATGTTTTCCTTAAATTTATTTTTTAACTAAATATTGTTCGTATTATTTAATCTTTTAAAAACATAAACTTATTAAAATAAATGTTTTTTTTAAATGGCTATTATCTATGTTACTATAAATCTATGTTTGCATATATATTGTAAATAGGTAAAAATATATATTGTAAAGAAGTTAAAATAAAATTTCAATGAAGATGTACCATAGAAAAGTGACAATAGTCATAATCGTTATTTTTTAACTTTTTTTAAAGTAAATAGGTAAAAATTATATATTGTAAAGATGTTAAAATAAAATTTCAGTGAAGATGTACCGGTGCCCCTTTGGCCGATTACATAATCCATCAAAAAGGAAGGAACAAAAAGGATGATTCAGAATTAAAATCTAAAATTATGCAGCTACTAGAACATAATAATTGATTGACAATAAAAAATATAGTGGAAAATTTATCACCTCATCTCAAAATGAGTGATTCGGGAATATCTAATTAAATCAATGGGATGGAGCAGGAAAAGGGTTAGAAATAAACCAGATAGACGGAATTCCCCAGATGTTATAAATATTCGTAAAGAATATTGCCTAAATATGATGAACGTGCCATTTCAAAATATATTCTATTTAGATGAATCAGGCTTCATTCCCAGTGTCAGTTCCCACTATGGATAGGCACCTCTAGGTAAGAGGTCATCCGTCAAACTCCCTCCTTCAAAGGAGAAAAACGTATCGGTTTTATGCACCATAGGAATTAATGGTTTCAAAAAATACTTGATCATAGACGTGGCATTTACATCAATAAAATTCAAAACTTACCTGGATGAATTATACATTTTACAGTTGAATTCGCTAATAATAATGGATAATGCGCCCATTTACCGAGCTCATTTAATAAAACTATCAAAATATAGCATATCTTCCATCCTATTCCCTTCAATTAAACCCCTTTAGAATTTTTATAGCGTTTTGAAAAATCAGTATCGTTCTATATATCCCAAACCTAATAACAGAATTCATATAATTGAGGCAATTACTAGCCTATTACTTAATTTCACTAATTTCAATTTCAAAGTATTCACATACGATACGATATATCGAAGAGGGAATCCGATCTATTCCTTTGAACAATTAATTTAATAAATTATTACACTAGATTATTATATAATATAGATATATTTTTTCGTTATATTATGTGCAATACAAATAGAAAATCAAATATTTTTTGATCTTTTATGTAAATAAAATATACATTAAATAAAGATTTCACAAGTCATTTTCGAAACTTTAATATAAGAAAGGTAAATTTGATAGAAAAAAAATAAACAATGAAGAAATAAGTTAAAAATGATCATATGAAAAAAGTGTTTATAAAATGTTTCGGGATAATATAATATTTTATTTATTTTGTTCTTTTTTTATAATTTTTATTTTTTTAATATTAATTTAATTGTTTATATTTTTAATAATAATTTTTCTCCAAGATAAAAATAATTAATAACTTAAAATTTCTTATAATTATCGTCTAGCTGGCACCGGGGAAAATGTTATATTTTGGATATAAAATTCATTGTTTTTTAAATAATTTTTTTTTACCAAGGCGGGGGGAGGGGGTATTTTTATTTTAATTTAAGAAAAGATATTAATTTATAGAATATACTGATATAATAAAAAGATTAATTTTAAGAATAGTATTGTAATTGTAAAATTTTAAATCATGATTTAAATCAGAGACCTATAGAGGTACCATTTGCAAGGTTCTGCCAGGTTTTTTGAATAAAATTTGGATTTGTGTTTAGTGGGGCCTAATATTTTTAAGAAAATTCTGGCCGGGTCGGGTGGGCCTTAGAATTTTTTTATATAAATTTATGAATTTTATGATTAAATTTTATGTAAAATATAAATATTTTATTTTATTTATAGAAACTAGATACCATATAATAAATATCGTTTAATTTGAGAAATTATATAAATCAATTTCTGTATTTAAATTAATTCGAGCCGGGCCGGTAAATTTTTTTAAAAAAAATTTTGTTCCGTCCGGGGTAAACTTTTTTAAAAATATTTCGGGCCATGCCGGAAGTCAATATAATTGCAAAATATTAGAAGTTAAATTACATAATTATAAAATAGTATAGGGGAGACTAGGGTTAGGTAAACCCCGGGTCTTGGAAAACCATCTAATCTCATTTTAAAATTAAATAAACCAGAAGATTAAAATTTTATCCTAATATAGTTTTCATTAATAAATGATTGCTAAAATTTTTATTTAGAAATAAAATTTTGTGATATTTTCAAAAGATTTTTACATGACAGAATTATAATTTTTATTAAAATATATAATAATTTATATATTTTAATTATTGAAAAGTTTATAAACTCTTCTATAAATTGAATAAGTTTTATGAGTATTTATGAAATCTAGATATTATTTCTATCTTGATTTGCCAATTTAGAGCTAGCGAGGTTTGCGAAACCATACACGTCAATTATAGCAGTTAATAATAACGGGCGTAGGCTAAAGTCAGCTCGTTTCAGCAAAAAAGTTGAAAAATAAATATTATAACAATTGTCATTTTTCTATGGTGCATCTTCACTCAAATTTTATTTTAACATCTTTACAATACATATTTTTACCTATTTGTTTTAAAAAAACACAAAAAGGTTATAAAATAACGATTATGACAATTGTCATCTTCTATGGTACATCTTCACTGAAATTTTATTTTAACATTTTTACAATATATATTTTTACCTATTTACTTTAAAAAAATTTAAAACAGTTAAAAAATAACGATTATGTCAATTGTCACTTTCTATGGTACATCTTCACTGAAATTTTATTTTAACATCTTTACAATATATATTTCCTATTTACTTTAAAAAAATTCAAAAAAGTTAAAAAATAACGATTATGACAATTGTCACTTTTATATGGTAAATCTTCACATAAATTTTAACTTATTATGTTTACAATATATATTTTTACCTATATGCTGACTAAATAGATCAACTTAGTCCACTAAATTAGTTGTTTTAGTGGACTATAATAGTCTTTTTAGTCGACTATATTAGTCTTTTTAGTCGACTATATTAGTCGTTTGTCGATTTCCATGACTACGACAATTAGTCGTAGTCGAAAGAACTCGACTAATTAACAACACTATTCACAATTATTTCGACATCCACAGATATAACATTCATTGCCTTCTTGCAAGAATTATGTAGCATATGGCTTATACAGCCAATTAGTAATAATTCATTATTGTCGGTAAATACACTTTGATTTTTGCCAAAATTCACAGGCATTATCAGCGCAGAAAGCTGATATGCAACTCATTACCCTGAATCAGCTTATATTTACCATTATGTGGCTAGCTACATCGTTGGATTTTTCATTATCCGAGGAAATAATTTTAACAGTTTTATTAAAATGTTCTTATTCTTGTTGAAATAGCGAAGGATCGAAGGAAATGTTTTTATATTTTTCTTATTAGATGCATCTATTGCATATGGATGCCCATCTTTCAAATCATCTAGAATTGACCTCTAGGATTCAGGTACTAAAACACTTGTGATAGCCTTGCTCATTTTTGTTCCACCACAAGTAAGGTTTGCACTTATATTGGAGTCGTTAAATATCATGAGAAAAAGATTCGACCCACATTGTGATGATATAGATCTGTGAATGTTGAAATACATGATAGATGTATACGATTTCCGCAAATGTAGTTGCATCTGTATTATTTTTAATTTTTAAGAATATTTTTGTATTGCAATCATGTTGATATACTCCCCTGTATTGACTCATATGAATGAAATGATGTTATTTATTATTGGATAAAAATAAAACAGGATAGAAAGAATTTAAAATTTATTTAAAAAATATAAAAATATTCAATTAATGTCTCTCAAAATCCTTATTTATTTATTAAAAACGTTAAAATACTTTTTTTTTAAATTGCGGGAGAAATTAAAAAATTGCGGTAGATTTTTGCGGGAGATTTCCAATCGCGCTAGTTTTGCAAAGATGTCTGCGTGTAAATTAAAAATTGCGGGAGTCTCCCGCTGATGAGGGGAGACATGGCAACCCTGTTCATGATTCTAATTTATAACTTTAAGAAATTAGTTCACTCAAGTCAGTTTTGAATTGATGTTTCTGTCCAAATTTGGATCCAGTTTTAGACTGTAGAGTAGAACTCTAGTCTTAATTTTGACGAGAAAGAGGCTTATATAAAAAGGAAGATAAAAATTTAAGAATAAGGTTTGATTATATCGTATTGCAAAAATATTCTATCATTTAAAAATACTTACTATGTTTGAAAAAAAAAGATCTAATATATCAATAAAATAACTATCATATTGAAAATGTCAACATTTTTCTAAATCATATTGCAAAATACGACTATGCATTTGAAAAATATCTTGACCAAAAATAGCAAAATATTTTTTAATATTAACCATAAATTTAACTTATGTTTCTATAAAAAGTTAAACCCTATCTTCTTTCCTGAAACAACAAGTACAGGGGAAATTTTTTACCTACCAAAATTAATGTTAATAATAAAAAAATATTTTTAATATAAATAGTTTATATTCCTTGAAAAATAATTTTTTGATTAGTTTATGGTATCTAAACAATTTATTTTAATAAAAATTTTATATTTTGCTCAAAACAATATATATAATAGTTATTAAATAAAGTTTACTATATTATTATTTGTCAATATCATCGGGGTAGATTGATCCTCGTTACAATACTTTATATTTCCTTCAAAATAAGCCATATCATTTTTAATTACCCAGCATTCGACTGAAATCGGATGATATATGTAATTTGTACTACAATCATTCACGCATGAGCGAGTGTAATTTCCTTAATAATATAATATATTTTTTAACGATTAATGTTATAGAAATATTGGATGTATATGGATGTATATTTTTTTTATTATAAATAAATTAAAATTTCATTAATAATCAGACTTTTTTAGCCCTTAAAATTTGATTTTTCATATTATAATAATTTTATTCTGCATAAAAAAATAAACAAAAATCTTAACCATTATATATTGACTAAGTTGCCCTTAGATGTATAAAATCAAGGTTATACTATATTATTAGGGAGAAATACGATACAAAATTTTAAATATTGATATATTTTACATTTTCATTATACATTTAGTGTTGTTAGACTGTCATTTTGAGCTGATTTTGAAAAACGACTAACTCAATATTTCATTCAGAATAATATTACGTAAGTCTGAAGATTTTGTTTGTAGAGGGAACAAAGGTTTTGATATCGATTATCTAAATCTCGAGGCTTAAGCTAAATTTTTTGGCTAAAATATTGAGTTAACCGTTTTTAAAAATCAGCTCAAAATGAGCTCACTAGATACAATATTTTAATAGTTTATATCTATGAAATTTTTAAAAATCGAAGTATATTGGTATATGACACGTGTTAAATATATACCTTGTCTGCCCATGACAAATCGTTGCCTTTTGTTATCAGTAGAAGCGTTTTCAAATATTTAAATTATTAAAGAAATGGGGAATTCCTTGCATTTTATCCCTCATTTCGGTTTACTATTGATGCGTTAAATAATGCATATCCCTCAGAAATGAATTATATTTCATCAGGAATAACTCTCCTAAACATCCACGAATTTACCATTATTACATTAATAAAATTGCTAAGATAAGCCAATACCATTTTTACATAGTATATGTATTATATATGTTGACATTAAATTATCAAATAGTCAATGCTACCAATATGGGAATTATATGAATTTATTAGATAAGACTTGTTATTTTATTAGAAAAAATCTAATAAGAGATTGACACTTTTTATAAGATCAAGAGCTTTCTATGTTGATACGAGAGGTAACTGAATTATTATTTCAAATAAAAATAAATCATTTGTCATTTAAATTCCATGAGCACAATAGCCTCTTTCCTTTTTTTGTCACTTAGTTTAATTTTTTCTAGGGAGGAATTTTTAAATTAATTTTCCTTTATACTTCAGTTGATAAAAATTGAAGGTGCTAAAAAAGCGACTAAATCTTTAGGATATAAAAAAATTATTATGATTATTATGCATAGAGGATACTTGGACAACTTTGAGTAAATTTGTAACTTCGGTAACAGATTAAATCATGGGGAAATTTTCATATATTATTTTTTTTTTATTTATTTTTTTTTAATATTTTTTTTTATTTATTTTTTTTAAAATATATTTTTTTATTTATTATTTTTTTTAAATTTAAAAAAAATCTTAAGTATAATTTAGAAAAAAAGAGTATATTTAAGAATTTAGAAAAAAAGAGTATATTTAAGAATTTAGAAAAAAAGAGTATATTTAAAAATTTTAAAAAAAGAGTATATTTAAGAATTTAGAAAAAAAGAGTATATTTAAGAATTTAGAAAAAAAGAGTATATTTAATAATTTAGAAAAAAAGAATATATTTAAGAATTTAGGAAAAAAGAGTACATTTAAGAATTTAAAAAGAGTATATTTAAGAATTTAGAAAAAAAGAGTATATTTAAAATAAAAAAAAGAGTATATTTAAGAATTTAGAAAAAAAGAGTATATTTAAGAATTTAGAAAAAAAGAGTTTAATAATTTAGAAAAAAAGAATATATTTAAGAATTTAGAAAAAAAGAGTATATTTAAGAATTTAGAAAAAAAAGAGTATATTTAAGAATTTAGAAAAAAAGAGTATATTTAAGAATTTAGAAAAAAAGAGTATATTTAATAATTTAGAAAAAAAGAGTATATTTAAGAATTTAGAAAAAAAGAGTATATTTAAATATTTAGAAAAAAAGAGTATATTTAAGAATTTAGAAAAAAAGAGTATATTTAAGAATTTAGAAAAAAAGAGTATATTTAAGAATTTAGAAAAAAAAGTATATTTAAGAATTTAGAAAAACAGAGTATATTTAAGAATTTAATAAAAATAGGTATACTAAATAATTAATCAATTTATTTGAATAAACATAACATATATACAATTTTAAATTTAAAAAACTTTGATATTGTATCAAAAAATTTCCTTCAAAATCCACACGATATTTATTTATCAAAAAAAAAAATCTAAAAATACGCCAATTGAAAGAAAAAGGTAACATTCAAAAATTTCTACCAAAATCCAGACAATCTAAAAAAAATAAATAAAAAATTTTATAAAAAATAAATAAAAAAAAATATTAAAAAAAAATAAATAAAAAAAATAAATAAAAAAAAATAATATATGAAAATTTCCCCGTGATTTAATCTGTAACCAAATTTAATTATTAGATTATTGTAGATTCTGTTTAGTATTGCGAAATAGATGCTTTATAATTGAATTTATAACCATTATAATCTATAAATGTAGCGTCAAAGTGTTATTCTGGTTAATGTGTAATTGTACATTGTCAGTTTTTCATCAATGTTAAAATGGTCAGCAGGGTATTTTGTTACTTTGACAATGACACAGTGCATACAGGCTGAACATTGGCGGAGTAAATCAAGCAGAGGATTATATTTTTCAAATTAATAAATTTATTAAGTGTAAAATTTTTTATTTAAAAAAAAATATATTAATTTATATATAAATTTAATTAAAAATAAAATAATATTTTAAAAAAATATAACGCAAAAAAAATCAAATCAAGAATCTTAAATGACTAATTCGGGCCAATAATTTTTATGCATTAAATAATTCAACAAAATTATTGTGAGAGCAATGTTTTATTTAATTTTATAAAAAGAAGAGATAGTTGTTCCTTATGGATTTCAAAACAGTTTTGAAAAGCTTAAGTGGCTTGCCCAAAGGGGTTTGAGTAGCTATGGGGATAAAGCGGTTATCACCCGTCAGCTATGATGGAGATAAAGCGGTTATCATCCGTCAGATAGGAATGTTTTTGGTATAATGACAAACCTCTGAGTAGAGGGCCCATGTATATTATTAGAAGGGGCAAGTGCGTCTATGCAAGTAAAATACCAGACCAAAGGTTTATCTGATATAAATATAACTATAAATTTGGTCATTACGCTTTTTATCTAAGCAGAATTTTGGTTCAAGAATGCAAGAAAAATTTGCCTAATTGAAAAGCAATAAGTGTTTATTTTGTTGTGTTGATTAATTTTTAATATGAATCTACAATGGTCGCATCTCCAAAACATTCTGTGACTTTATTTTAAGTTAAAGGTAGCGATCACATTATTCCTATTAATTGTAACGTGAATTGCCGTTTCAGAGCCTTCTTTCACTCCAAAATAAACTTGGCATGCTAAACTTGAAGCAATGATGGATTCATGGCGATTACAGATAATTTTTGAAATAGTCTGACGGTCCAAAATTCTAATAACTAATGCTCTTGGTTTTTTTATTTTCCAGCAATTAATTGAACATCAAAAATTACTTGGGCGAGATTATATAGTAATTTTTTATTGATAAATTAAAATCTTTTAATGAAATGAGTAAGAATTCAGAAATCTATACCAAGAGGTCGCTAACAAATGATAGTCGGAAGTAATCAAAGTCTGGAGTTAAAATTTGACAGTTAAGACTACTCCTAAAGATATATTTAAACTTGTATATATTATGGGTACTGTTTGTGAAAGGGGGGGGGGATATTAAGGATCTAAGTTTTTCTAAAAGTTGATTCTCATGCTTAGGTTATCATTTGTCAAATTTTTTATTTGAAAGAGCTCAGAGGGCTTCTTTGATATTGAAATTATGATCTTATCATATATATATATAGTTTGTGTGAGATGTTACTTGAAGATTTATTAGCAGGATCGATGGTGTGGTAAGTTTTCAAAATGTAGAATTACCCTTTGGGAGATTTGAATATTAATAGGAAAAATATTTACCAATTTTGTTCTTCTGGGTTTTGTATTTGTTAGGATTTGATGCAGACAGGGTAAGTTAGTTTGAAAGAACTTCCAATTGTCTGTGGAAGATGTGAAAATACTGTTCACAATGACAAAAATGTAATGTCTCAGTCTTCAAAATAGAAGAAAATGAATGAAAATTAATGCCATGTTCAAATTGTTTAAAACCAGAACATACATCAGATGGCTGTTTCAGAAAAAAATAAATAATGCATTTCAACTGATTTCTTTTTCGAGTGAAAGATGGGTTGCCAGTATGAATATCAAAAATGGGTATGATAATGTAATATCTAAGGAAACAAAAAATGCAGGAAATAATGACCAAGTTTCCGATGCGGAAATATTGGTCATTATGGGCGGGATTGTCTAGTAGCATGACTGTATAACAGTCAAAGGGCAATATTTGGGATTATCATATTGGAAAACCTATTGAACTAAAAAAAACTTAATATCAGAAAAATACATTAAATTTTAAAAATAAAATGGGAATCTAAGGGAGATTAGAGTAAAGTAGCAATTTAGTCATTAAAAATTAAATAAGATGCAAGTCAAACATAGGAATTTCTAACTTACCAATTTTAATAGGGAAAATTAATATGTATTATGATGAATGTTCACCTGTGAGAATTATTGTGGGAAATAAGGAAATTATAATGATTGGATACAGGATCTACTATATCTTTTAGGGGTTTGAGGAGCTTTATAGATTATGGCCGAATAAACATATAATAAAAGATAAAATGATTGTAAAACTTAAATTGAGCTGAAATTTTGGTTCTTGGAAAGGTAAATTTAGTAGTGTTAATAAAAGAGGCATTCCATTTTTTCGATCTTTGGATAATAAAAGTAGAAACTGGTGAGGTTATGGGATGAAATTGAATATCAAAAATTGGATCGGTGAATTATTTTTGGAATATTTTTAAAGAAAAGGGTAAAACTGAAAATCTTTCAAGTTGTGTTTCAGGAATTTAAGAAAATTATAAAATAATGGATAGGAAAATACAGTTAGAAAATAAAAATGTGGTATATAATCAAGAAATAAAAAATTAGTAAAGAAATAGAAAAGGAAATAATTAAGTAAGAAATTAAATTGGAATATAAGGAGCGAAATGTAAAGAACGAAGAAATAAATTTTTTGGAAAAGAAAATCAAAGAAAATGATATAATTGAGTAAATAATACTTTGGAAATTACAGAAAATATAAATAGGATGATTGGGAAATTTGTAGGTAAGCCTGAAATTTAAGATATTAAATGTGACGGAAATATGTTAAATATTATAGAAATGGACTAAATTCTTGATTTAGAGTCGATAATATTCGGTAACTAATGATAAGGATGTTAAGTCAGAAAGGGGTAATAAAATAACCTAACAGAAATGAAATCTGAGTTGGAAAATAGTAATAGAATATGTGATAAAATTTAAGGGAATCAAATCAGATACCAAAATCTCCCTGTGAAGTTGGTTAGAAAAATAATGGAAAATAAGTAGAAGAGAAATAGCATATAATTTTGCAAAATTTAATGAATAAATATGAAAAAATTGTAGACTTTTAAAGGTGTGGCATATATCATAGTATTGTGCAGTTCGCAGGGTGCCATTTGAATCCAGGGCAAAAATGGAATGATTAGAAAATATGTTACGTGATAAAATTATTTGCCCTCTTGTATATATTGAATTAATAAAATCATTAGTTCCATTGCGGAAGGTCAATGGAAAGGGGAATTTATGTATTTAAATAAATAGAAGTAGGGTGGAACATAGTTACATCTAGTGAAAGGAGTTAAAAGACCGATATTCTTCTTTCCGAGAGTATATTGGGGCGCAAACGGTCTATTCATTGATTGAACATGAGGCCTGGTAAAAAATTTGTGCATAATGCTGATCATAAAGGCATGATTCATTTATTTAAGAAGGATAATTGAGAATTGATGATGTCACCGAGACTCAATGGTATTGTTATTGGTAGACAGTTTCAATTTAAAATTAAGCTATAGACAAGGAAAGAAAAATCATTAACAAAATATTTTATCGAGATTGGGAGAAGATGAAAGGGCCGATGAAAAATTCAAAGCTGTATACAAGCAAATAAAAAATAATTTTAATAATTTAATTATCGTTTTTTCAAATAAATAATTCTTTTTAAATATCTGTATATTTTATTGTATATGTTAAATCGATTCTCCATTTTAAATTATTTCAAAAATTTAATATTTTCTTAATTTGTTAAATTGAGGCAAGTCACTATAAATGTCTGCTATATTATGGATTTCGATCATTTTTGCAGTATCAAATGCTTCATCAAAATCTACTTCTAACACAGCCGTTAGGAGGTATAATTGCTGTTTTAACACTAGAACTATCATCGAAAAGCAAGAATAGCACTTTATCAACTGTTAGAAGTTATTTGGCCAGAATAAAATATGAATAAAATAATATTATTATAAAATTCAAAATAATTTTCAACGTTGATAAAGGCAAATAAAAATGTGGTAACAAAATAGTGTTGGGATTTTATATATATTTAATGAAAATACAAAATAAAATTTTCATTTATTCATTATAACAACTATTCTGTCAAATTTCAAGTTAGAAAGTTTAGTAACTGGGGTGCCTTAATGATAAAAATTTTTTAAATTTATAATTATATAGACTTAGTGCTGTAAACATTTCTAAAAAAATCAAATTTCGCTTTCAACGTTCATTGTTGAGGTTTGTGACCCCACCAGAGTAAATTTGTAATTTTTTAAGAAATTTTTTTTAAAAAATTTTTAGTATTATAAATATATACTATATTGTAAAATTTATTAAAACAAAATTTAAATATCTAATATTTTAAATGAGATATATGAAAAAGTACACATAAAGATTTTCTCTGGTGGAGTTATTTTATTATTATTTTTTACCAACTGACTCATTTCTCAAATATTTTTTGTCATTTATAATGATTTTACAGATTCTGAAACTAAATATACAATTATTTAAGATGTAATATTTGAGGTAATTATGAAAATATTATTAATAGTAATGATGGAGATTTTATATATGATAGTGATTATGATAATCTGAATTAGAAGAATAAATAAATAAAATAAACATATTATTTATGTAAATGTGAAATCATTTATCATAGTATTCTCTTTAAAATTAGCTAAAAAAATATACTAAATGGAAAAAGGGCTACCTAATCAAAGAATAAGAACTCATCAACAAAATTTAATTAATCATGTCAGGAGTAAAAGAATAAGGGAAAGAAGCTGACACTCCAGATGTATTGACTAGTTCATAACACCAAAAATGATTGAAGAGATTATTTAACATACCAATGAAAAAATTAAAATTAACATACTGAATATGAAAGTTCCACTAAAGTTGATGGAACACAAAAGACATTATTAGAAAATCTTTTTTACCTGGTTATAAATCTAACCATCAAAATAAAATAATTAAAATATTTTTTTTTCAAATATGTAAATTAAAATTTAAGTTAAGAACACATTAATGTTTTATGCAATAAATGTTTTGCATGTCAAATTTAACATGCTTCAATGTTATATATTTTTTTTATATTTAAATGTATTATTGTAATTCTTTTTTGTATTGAAGAATAAAGATCCATATTATGATTATCATGATAATATGATAGATAAGTTAATTTTTTAATTTAATATTTGAAATTTAAAAAAAGTAAGCTTTTTTTAGAAAATTTTAGCACAAATTATATATATCCTCATCATCTTTAGTCTAAGCTTAAGAAATAAAAATAAATAAATATTTTATCAAGTTTAATTAGTTCTATCTTATAAACAAATATTAAATAAAAATAATTAATATAACTTGAGATATATGAAATTGGGGTCTATTAAACACTATCCGAGTACTAACGGTAATTTTTTCACCGAAGTATTGAATGGTTAATATATATGTTCAAATCTTCAAAAAAATTAATGTAATTAATTTGATAGTGATATGCTTAATACTTTTATCAATCATCCTATTAATACTGGGTCTATAATCGTTAACCATATTTTAGGTCATTTATTTTTTTTATTTTAAAAGAACTATTTATATTGTAGGGGTAAATTAGCCAAAATGCATTTTTTCTTCAAATTTAATGATTTTACTTAGTTATATTATATAAAATAAAATAGTTAATATTACAATCAAATGTCATTTTAAATTGGAACTTGAAGATTTTGAATTGATATAATATTTTTTGGGCATATTTAACATTTGGTAAAATTAAATTAGTCAACATAGGATCTCACTGTTATTTATCATATTTGGGCAATGGTTATGTTAATTTATCTGATTTTGAATTTATCAGATAATGATGATGATAATATCCATGTTTATGCTAATATTAAATTAAAATATAAACAATAATATTCAAATTAATAAACTATAATAATAGGGTGCTAAAAATTTAAATGTGAAAAGGAAAAACAGTTGATTATAAATAGTGTTGTTAAATGGCTCGTTTTGAGCCGATTTTTAAAAACGGCTAACTCAATATTTCGTCCAGAAAAATATTACGCAAGCCTCAAGATTTTGCTCATAGAAGGAACAAAGGTCTAGGCATATATTATCGGGCAATATTTTTCTGGCTAAAAATTGAGTTAGCTGTTTTAAAAAATCGGCTCAAAATGAGCCGTAACAACACTAATTATAAAATATAAGACTTTTATGTTAAAAAATTCGAATTAACATTAAATTCTTCAAGTAAATAAAAATAAAAAATGTTTTTTTAAAATTGAACACGTGTTCGTTTACAACACTATTAAAACTTAATTATTTAATTTGTTAATGAATTATTAAATTTTAAAACCATATATAAGTATAATAAAAATTAGAAATTTTTTTTATCTTTATCAAAAATATTCTGGATATTCCAAATTGTTGCAGATTTCACCAATTAAAAATGTTCTAACCTTCGCTAATTTATTAGTTTTATTAATCCTTCACTAAAAAGGTGTAATAACCCACGAATTTCATAATCTTGTTAATAAAAAATGAAGATATTTTGACCTGGTTTTTACAGAAGTTTAATATTTTGTTATTAATAAAATTATACATAAATAATATATTATATGTAAGAAAACATCTTTTTGTAACAATTTTTTATTTGATTTTCAAAATTTTTGATCAGACAAACAAGTGCCCTTTATGCTTAATACAGCTTTCGCTTGGCTAAACCTTTCAGTTTACGCAGAGGAGTAAAGGTGAACCAAGATTTATTATACTTTCTATTAATTCTTTTAAATCATAAATCCTTCTTTCTTTCTAAACTTTAAATCTTCGAAGGGATCTGAATTTAAATTTCAGATTTCAATAATTAAATTAGTGGCATCGCAAAAATTGGTATGATATATAAATACGGGACTAAAAATACTAGGTGGATATTGCCATTAAACCTTAGTATTTAATTATTTTATGAAGGGTTTAGGGTTCTCTTAATTTTGTGGAATTTCCAGATAACATTAAATTTTTAATTTAGTCATTATTTCAAAAAGTTATTAACTTTTACAAATTTTTCATTTCAATTCTTCATTATGGTGATATATTATGTATAATTTAGGGGGAAAGGGGGATTGTGTAGGGAAAAATAATTTAATAGCTTAAAATGATTTTACGAGAACAGGCATGCGATTAAAGGAGGGAGGATTTATTAAATTATAAATTTAAATATAAAATTAATATAATACAAACTGCTGATATAATCAGTTTTTTATTTTATTTATTTTGTGATTTAATACTTATTAAATATAAACAATTTCAATTTTTATATCCCTATATTGATTTCGATTGATTTCTATGAATATTTGACCGACCATATTTGACAAACCAAATATTAATTAATTGAACTAATTGTTGACCGGTCAAAAATACAATCCTGGTAGAAATGGGTCTGGATAAAGTATAAACCATTTTTTTGATTATTAATCTGTTTTAAAGATTTTTATTTAAAATTTTGCTTACACATTCACAACATAAGATTTTTACTCACATAGAAAAGCATCCGGCAATGACTCTTCTAAGAGTAACTAAAATTTAATAGAAATTTGCATTTTTTTAATTATTATGCTCTTTTAATTTAAAATGTGTTTACAATATATGTTTTTCTTTATACCCATTTGCTTCGAAAATAATACAATATATTAATATCCATTTTAGAAAATTCAAAAAGTTGAAAATTAACGAATATTAGAATAGCCACTTTTTTTATAGTCAATTCCCGCTTAAATCTTAAAATAACATGTCTACAAAACAATATATAATCAATTTTCAAATTCATGGAAATTATAAAAATTTAGTAGAGAATAATTTATTAATTTTGAATCTAGCCACATTAATAATAGAATATTTTAACCTAATCTTGAAAAAAAATTTTAAAATAAAATAATAATATTGATGATTAAATTTGCAACGAACCGAAAGATTGAGATCATATTTAAATTTAGCTTATTAAAAAAAAGATTGAATTTTAAATTTCGATATCTTTAAAGACTGTTACTTTAAGATATTTTTTAATAAAAGATCTTCAAAAATTATGATCTTCAAAGATCTATTAATTGTTAGCAATGTTCAACTCAATTTTTAAATCAATTCGTTTATTTTGACTTAATCAATAAAATCAAAATTTTAAAAGTGAACCTAATTTTAAATAAATAGAATCAATTAGTGCTCTACATTCTCAATAATAATTTATGTCCTAATAAAAAATTAAAATTTATGTCCTGTACAGCCCGATTGAATAATAAATAATATTTATTGGACTATTGAAATAGTAGAATATTTCAATGAAATCAAAAAAAATTTAAAAGATATGAGAAAATAAATAATTTGTTAATCTTGAAAACAATTATAAAAACATAAGAAAAGCAATATTTTAAAAATTTTATAGGAATCCAAATCCGTATATAATTTTAGTTATAGATCAAAATTTGACCGAGTTATAGTAAATATCTGTCCACATTTGACTAGAAGGATGAATCGGATACGGAAAAGGGCTATTAATTCTATTTTTCCTCAAAATAAAAATAATTGTTGGCGTTTATAAAATTTTTAATGAGGACAATATATAATTTTAAATATTAAATCTTTTCTAACAATGATGTAAAAAAGAATATAGTTATTAATAAATATTATCTCAATTCTAATCGAAAGAATATCCAAATTTAAAATGCTATGTCGATTATGAGGGTTTAACTAAGTTGATACTTTAGACAAGACATTCAAAAATTTTAATTTAATTATGTAACCTTTTGAGAAACAAAATTTTCATATTTTTGATATATTATACATTTATAATTTATTATTTTTAAAATTTAATCGTTTACATTGTATAAATTAAAAGTAATCATGATAAAATATACTATTTAAATATCCACAACTAGAATATTTCACAATTAATAGTAATTGAAGAACTGAATTTGATATTACATAAATAATTCTATTCATAATTTAATTAAATATTTTAAAATTAATATTTAAAGTTTAGAATCATTCTATAACATAATTTATTTATATTTATATATAGTATATTTAGATGAACAACTACTTAAAATAAGAAACAACTATAAGGAGTAGTATGTTAGTATTTTAATGGATGATGTTGAAACATATGCGGCCTTTTAATTAGATAACCGAAAGGTTTACATTATATATTATAAACAAATAAATACATTAATTATTTAGCTCTTATGAGAAGGGTTAAAAAACTGAAATATTTATTAATTAGATATTTCCACATTAAGAATTGTGCAGGATAGTGTAATATCAATAGTTATATGCCGATAAAATATATATGTAAGAATTGCGCAGGATAATGTAATATCAAAAGTGTTATATATATTTGGAAGTGCTGAGGGAACCATATTATCATATTTATAATAATTATATTCTTCAGAATTTTTATTTTAAATATTTTGCTTTTGCTTAGCTATCTAAAATTGATATTTTAGGTTTACATATACGTAATTTATGAATTTTATTTAAGAAAACATTTTCGTTTAGCCATTAAAATATTTGCTGTAGTGTCACTAAAACATCTTTTTCTCATTTATTACGACATAAAACATCAATTCCATAAATACTATTTGTGTTGATAAAGCATATTAAGGTGCAAATGTCATTAGAGAGCATCTTTCAGGAGTCAGGGAAGATATCGCAATAATCATAAAAGGATATATTACTGCACTACCATGGGCATAAACTCACCTCTGCTTGCAAATCAGTATCTCAACCTAGGAAGATTTTAATGTATTAGAAAATATTCATGCCTTTTTTTCAATATCTATTGTCTATCATAATAAATTTCTTGATTTACTTTTAAAATTAGGGTTAAAAATAAATAATTGATGCCTTGATTTCCGTTATGGATCTTATATTAGAACGATAGAGACAGTAAAACTGACCATTTTTTATCTAGAAGAAATAGAGCATGATTATGTGGCGAAAGAAAAGAAAATTTTTCTCTATATATTTCAAAAATTATTATCTATGCATTACAATATTTCAGATTCTGACATATCAACAACAACAGCATTGGCTTTTATTGAGTCTCTTAGTCTCTTATCATTTCTCTACCTAATTTAAGAATTAATTTTAATTTTTCTTTATTATTTAGGCAAATAAATTTTGCAATTTATATAATATAAAAATAACATATAAAAAAATATATAGATGATATCCTTTCTCCTAATTATTATCAAACAAAAACATTTTATAAGTGTTATGTAATTTTTCTAATTTTGCATATTAAAATGAAATAAAAAAGTGATTTTGCCAAATAAACCCAGATAAATAAAACTATAAGCGCCTTACATCCCTCCTCCACTCTTTTTTTAAATAATGATTATTATAAAACCATTTTTACTTTATAATTTTCAAGAATACGCAAATTTAAATATTTATATTCTAACCTATAATAAAAAACACATACTATGTGTAAACAAAAATAGATTTGAAAAAAATGATACCCACCAATATTTTTCTTTTTATATAAAATTGCCTTTAAATTGCGTTAACTACTCTAATTTCTACTCATGCAAAAGATTTAGCAATAAAACGGATGAAAACATTCGATCGATAATTAGTCAAGAATGATTAAATTCATTTTTTCTATTGTAAAAGATATTATTAATAATATTCCTATGGGTTCAATTATTAATGGTCCAAATTGTTTTTGAGTTTGTACGTCGGTTTGTCCAAATCGTATTCGAGTTTGTACGTTGATTTGTCCAAATCATTTTCCAACTTGTACGTTTTCAAACCTTTTTGAGCTTGTACTTTGGTAAGATTAAATCGTTAGCTTATTATCCTTATCTTAAATTGTTTTTCTAAGTTTGCTTCTCGTACTCCATTGTTATTATTACCATTTTCAAAATTGTTCATTTAATTAGGAATATTAGGAATAATAATTAGAATAAATAAATCATCAGATGGAATTGAATTAATTGAATCGAATAAATTGAATAATCGAATGTTGGAATGATAAATCAATAAGATTATTATATCATATTTCTCATGTTTAAATTATTTTCGCATAGTGGTAAATATTTATTTTATATTTTTAGTTACATAATCTTTTAAGCAATTTGTTTTATTCGTATAGGTCTAGAAATTGGTGTAATATGTTTTTGTTCCCTCCATAAAAGATTTATTAGAGTCAATATCATGATTTAAAAACGTATTATAACATATTTATTTATTAACTGGTATAAGTGTCTACTTACCATACCTTGATCTGTCTTAACTTGCAATATCATGTCGCCTTCTTTGTGTGTGATCATGCCTTTATTTCATTTATCATCTTGTATTTTATACCAAATAAAATTTCCTACATTCATGGTTCTATTATGTCATAGTATTACGTTATCTTTATCTTCCTTTTCCTCTAACGGTTCTAAATTTTATCGAATTCTAATATTGCGTAAACATTCTTTTGGAAGGTGCTATTCCTGTTGTAGCATTTTAAGCGTTGCTATAACTGAATAAGAATTTATAAAGTGAAGTATCTAAATAAATTTTTATATTTATTTCCATGTGCATCTTAAACGTTCACACCATACATTCCACCTAGCCATTAGGCTGGTGGTGGCATGCAGACCTCGGTATATGTTTTGTTCCATAATCATTGCAAAATATCTAGAAAAGATGTGAGATTAATGTCATTATCAATGACTATAGTTTCAGGTATTCCAAATAGCGAGATGGTTTTAAAAATTTCTTTTTATGTAAATTAATTCTATTGTAATTTTGACAGAAACAATAATTGGAAATTTATTATTGGCATCGAATATTATCAACCAATTTTTTGTGACGATTCCGCATAATCTATATGTAACCTTTCAAAGATATAACTGCCGAAACCCATGGGTTTGTATATTTTAGGATTGTTAAAATATATTACAATCGTCACAATTTTTACTTCAATCTGAGGGGTTTGAAATTTGTCTAAAATTAATATATTAAGATGATTTTCCTAAGTTTACAATAAATATTAATAATTACAATTGCATTTCTCGATTTAAGTTGGTAGATTAAAATAAAAAATATATACAACATTTTCAGAGAAATAACCAGACCCATTTGAATTGGGCCTCGCTTATTATTTCGACAAAAATCCTACCAATAATTATGATAATCCGACCCAACCAAGCACTTAACAACACATAAAAAAAATTGAAATTTGACCTTTGCCTTATTCCCCGGAAATGTTTGCCATTTTATATTGTTGTAAATAGTATAAGATCAACTTATATTTAATAATAAACCCTCATAATATAGAAGTTAGACAGTATCCTTTTCTAATATTTAATCATCTAATAATAAAGCCATCAAAAATATAAGAGATATGATGTGCCATTTTTTCTTGAAAAAATTATATTGGGGATGCTAATTTTTAAATGTCTCTGTTCTGACAAATAAACCTGTAAGCAATATATATTTTCAATAATCTTAAAAAAAAATTCTATGTTATATCCATGTTTAAATTTAATAAAAGTTTAAAAGTATTATATATGATAATTAACAGTTTTCATTTCAAAATACCTTAAAACCAGGAAACCCGGACCTTGAACTAGTGTTGTTAAACGGCTCGTTTAGAGCCGATTTTTAAAAACTGCTAACTCAATATTTTATCCAGAGGAATACTATGCAAGCCCGAAGATTTTGCTCATAGAAGGAACAAAGGTCTGGACATATATTAACGAAATCTCGAGGCTTAGAGAATATTTTTCTGGCTAAAATATTAAGTTAGCCGTTTTTAAAAATCGGCTCAAAACGAGAACAACACTACCTTGAACCCTCTTGGACCTCATATTTTGGCTGAACCCGGCCCGGACCCTTTTAAAAAGTGGAGGGTCCAAGAGTTCAGGGTGTTATAAAAAAATTTTTAACATAAAAAAATTTTTTTTAAATTTAAAAATATAATTTTTAAAAAATAATATAAATTTTTATAATTTTATTAATTTTTTTCGTAAAATCATTTATTTTATCTTCGCGTTTTTTTTTCGTTTTTCTTCCTCGACTTATTTCATTCCATTTTATTTAGATATTGATGCCATAAATTACCTTTCAATATTATTGAGGATTCAGGTTTAAAAACAATTAATGAATCTATTATTAAGGCAATTGCTACATCAATTAACCGTTTTAAATAAGACTAAGTGGTTAATGAATTGAAAAAAATACAAGCAAAAATAATAAAAGAAACAAAAAACAAATTAATCTCATTAAAAATTGATTCCTAAAGATTAGGGGAGAAATACTCTAAGAATAAATATACAGTATATAAAAAATAATACATTAAATAATTTAGCTATTAAGGTGATTAAAGAGAGTTCAACTTCTGAAAATATAAAAAGAATGATATTAGAAACATTAAATAAATTTCATATTCCTATAAGTATAACGTTTATACAAATACTACGGATAATGGTGCTATACTAGTAGAATCAATCAAAAATGAATGTTCACTACAAGAAATTGATGATATAGATGATGATGATGAAGTGAAATTGATTTATAGGAAATAACAAAAGATTTTTCCACAAAATATATTTGCGCGGCCATACGCTACAATTGGATATTAATGATTAATAAAAAATAGTCACTTTAAAACTATAATTGATAAAGCAATGGATGTTGTAAAATATTAAGGAATCACAATTATAAGAATATTAAAATCTATGAAAAGGCAAATGGAAATTTTCGATTGCACAACACGTTGGTCCTCTATTTGTATGATGCTAGAGCGATTAATGAGTTTGAAAGATTTCTGTATCGATTTTATTATAGGAGCATGTGAAGTCATTTTTTCTGAAGATGATTGGAATCAATAAAAGACCTTACTAGTGTGTTGGTTTCTTTAAAAATAACTACATTAGATTGCAAGCAGAACAGTTATGTCTATCGGATTTTTATGGCATATTAAGATGTCGACTAGAGTTAGAGAGATTTACAAGTTCTTTTTCATATGAAGGATTAGAAAATATGAAAATTAGAGAACAACAATTTTTACAAAATAGTGTTGTATATGCTTCAATATATTTAGACCCTTGATATCAGGTTTTATTAAGTATTGAAAACAAATGGCTAATCTTGAGTATATATGGAATACCCAAAACTCTATTATTTACTCTACTGGTTGTAGCGATAACAATGATAATGATAACAATATTGATGATCTAGAAATTTTACTATTAGATAGAAAAGAAAAAAAATTAAATTATCATCTGATAGAAAGGAGCAAAAAATATCTATTGTATCTTTTATATTCATAAACACAATAGAGTTTATTAAGTTGTACGCGTAATTTGTTTTTTTAGTCAAGATTTTGCGTTGATAATAATATTCCTGACT
>NW_027050968.1:0-27597 GCF_954871325.1 Gordionus sp. m RMFG-2023 | reverse complement strand
CGAAACATCAAAAAAAGAAAAACGACTTTTGAAAATCTCGTGAATGGAAATATTTGATTAGATTATTTCAGCTGAATGTTTAAATTTAAATTATCTCCTTGATTTAAAATGGTAATGATGGGGAAATCGAATATACCACTCAGAATTATAACCTAAACTTTTCGTTGGTGAGAATACAATGATTGTTGTCTCAAAGCACAAGTATCAATTTTTATTCTATATTTTTGATATGTTTTAGCATGATGTGGGTTATAAATGATGTGATCTATAAATTTTATTAACAAAGTTAAAACGAATTAATCCAGCTGAATAACCACCAGAATACCACGTACTGTAAAAGTACCCAGGTTACTTTGTATTCACCTTCTCTTTCAGATGTAATTTCCAAATATTATTTTGCAATCTTTTAATATATATAAGATGGAATTAGACATATCTACATTTACTCAAAATTCTGTAAGACCTTTTTAAAAAAGATTATTGCCCCAAAAAACTTTAAAAGAGATTGTCTCAAAATTCTAGCAAGAAGTTATAAAAACCCAAAAATTATCAATATTGTCTTTATTTTTTTTCTTAATGATATAATTTGTTTTTCGCGTATTTTTTAAAAAAAAACAATTTACGCTATTTTTATTTTATTTATTTTTTATAATAACAACATAAAAAAAATATTACTTTTTCCTTTTTTTATTATATAAAATTGCAACTCATGCTAACAAATAAAAAAAACATTTTCTTTTCTTCTTTCACCCATCACGACATGCCATCCCCAGGGAGCTACGCTTCCAGCAACTCCTCCCATTCTCCGCCTGACAAGTGTACTACTGGCCAGCTATCGTTGCTATTGCCACTGACATTCTATTCATAATATTCCACGGCTCCACCAAGGGTATCGTCATCCCATTATTCTCCAATACCCCATTTTCTGGTGTTCTCTGTGTTATCCTCACTGGCAAAGTGGTATGAATTGACAAAGGATTCTCCCGGCTCCTACTCCTTTCACGCTCCGTTTGACCCTGGGACTCCGGCGCCGGGCGCCTATTTGTTGTTCGCTCGTCATCCCGTCTCCTCGGCCACTGATTTCGTACATGATCAGTTGCCCGACAGATATAGCAGACCCACGCCTCCATGGTCTCAGCCCCTGCCGTCGGGGCTCCGGTAGCTCCTGGCTCACCTCACGATGGTTGGTTGTTGTAACACGGACTGGCCCGTCGTTCATGTAACTCCTGTGAATATCATTGTTTTGTCTTAATGGCAGTAGAATCCGGCCTTCATTGTCTACTCGGCCCCGAAATATGCTAACTCTGATCGTCAGACCCTCTCAATACAAACACCGATGCACTCCAGATATCATTCTATATACATACATTCCCATTTAAATTCGGGTAAAAAAAAATTAATTCTCATATAAATTATTCTTTTACTTTATTTCCTCGGTGTAAAAAGAATTTTGCTCAGGAAAAGTCACCCCAAAAAATCGTCTATTAATTTTAAATTTTTACACAAAAAAAATCAGGACCAAAAAATTTTTTTTAATAAGTTCTTCTATTTCTTCCAACTCCACTGAATAATATAATATCATTATTATTATTATTATTCTTTTAAACCCCAATTTCCCCCGTTCAACTGTCGACACACATCTATTTCTCTTTCCAACAGTTAAAATTCCTTCCCAGTTTTTTGACTTGTTACTTTTTAACCATCTAAATTTACGTCTTTTCAATATTTTTAATGTCGTATGGTTCCAACTTCTGACTTTACAATGTTTTATAAGTTTTTAATGTTCACAATTGCTCCATTTCATCTTCTTTTTTTTTACTCGTGCCAAATTTATTTTTATTAATTAATTACTACTTGACATTACATTATTACATTTTTCTTTTACTCTAAACATCCAATTTAATAAACTGTTTTATAATAGCCAACTTTCCATTAACGAATCACCCTATTTTAAATCTGATTTCAGCCCTTTATCTGCCCGGTTAAGCTTCTTTACTGATTTTTTTTTTTAATTTTCCCCTCTTTACCCACATGACTAACTATATATTATTGTTTGTTTCCCCCTCCTTTTTTTTTATTTATGGAGTAGACTGTTTTGGCATTAGTCAACCTTCTATTAACGAATTGCCTCAACGTAATTTTGATTTTACTTTTTAAATTTTCAATCTTATCGAACTCCATCAATTATTTTTATAATTTTTATTTTCGCTTTTATACACATAAATTCCACTAATTATTTTTTTATAATAAATTTTTCTTTAAATACGTTCCATTACCAGGTATCACGCAAAAATTTTTTTTTAACCTTTTTTTTTTATTTGGAACCCTCAATACGACCTATGACTACGACCTACGAAGGCAACCACCCATCTTTCCCCACCATATCCTGGTTTGATCTTAATCTTTCGGACTCTACTCTTTTTCGTATTTGTTCCACATGCCTAACTCCTTCCCTTCCACCAACTTTGACTCGCACCAATTTATGTCCAATGTTTTCTATTACAACCCCGGGCTCCCATCTTCGGGTACCTCCAAAAATTTTAGCCCAGATGGCCTGACCAACCACAATTTCACATTAATTCTCCATTGAACTCACATCTTGAGTCGGTTTGGGTCTTAAGAAATCCAACTGAATACGAGTTCTACTGCCCAAGAACTTCTCCGCTGAGGACAATTCCTCTCCCTTTCGACTATTGTTATAATATGCTACCGCTATACAAATCTCCCCACCCCCATATTTTGACTTTCTCAACCAACTCTTGACCACCGCCACCATCCTTTCCGCTGTCCGTTTGAAGATGGGTGGTAAGGAGGCGCCAAAATGTGTCTCGTCCCAGTCTCAGTACAAAATTCTTCAAACTGTTTACTTATGAAAGTGAGCCCTCCATCCGACACGACAACTTCTGCTAATCCAAACTTGGCCCAAAGACCTTTCAATGTCTTAACTACTACTTGGGTCGTTAAGCCCCTTACCTCTTCATATTCCACCCATTTCGAGTAAGCGTCCACCGTAGATATATTTTGCCCCCAAAGTCAAAAAAATCCAAATGCATCCTTTGCCAGGGCTGAGTAGCCCTTGGCCACACACTCTTTTTGTCCTTACGTGGCATATTGGACCATGAATTACACATTTCGCAACTTCTGCTCATGTCTTATACCAGGCCACCACACGTACTCACGCAATACCCTGATGCCCTGCATGGATTATGGCCAATACTGGGCCCCTTAATTTCATTGGTATCACTCCTCTGTTTCCTCGCACTAGACATTCATCCACAATAGCTAGCTCTTTCTCTATGCACTTAAAAAGTTTATCTCCCTCTCTCCAAGGTCTCCGGCCCATAACGTTTCCTTTAATTCTTATCAATTCGCGATCCTTCAAAGTGGTCTTCTTTAGCTCATCCCATGTCACTGGCCCTCCCTTAGATATTCCCGCTATAACACGAATCAACCCTTCTTCCTCTCTCTCTCCTATTCCTCCAACTTTCACTTCTTCCAAATCCTCTCCAGCCCCACATCTGGATAGAATATCAGGTAAATAATTTTCTTTTCCCCGCCTATATTTCACTTGGACATCAAAACTGCCTACCAGCAATAGCCAACGCTGCAACCTAGACGACAACATGAGCTCCTTGTTGTCCTTCCTGAAAAGATGCACCAGGGGCTTGTGATCCGTATATATGACAAATCTACGTCCAATTAAGTATTCCCGACATTTAGTCAACCCAAATATAACCGCTAACGCTTTTTATTCGATCACTAAATATCTTGTCTCGGCCACCCTAAAGATTCTTGAGAAAAACAAAATAGGTCTCTCCAACTCGTCTATACAATGTAATAGCGCTCCATCCACACCCCTCCTCGAAGCGTCCACGGCCAATATCACTTCCTGATCGTTGTTAAAACACACTAGAACGGGTTCCCTTCCAATCCTTAACTTCAACTCCTCAAAATCCTCCTCCTGTTCAATCTTCCATTCAAATCTTTCTCCTTTTTTTAACAATTTATACAATGGCGCCGCTATTTGCGCAAAATCTTCCACAAAACGGTGATAATAATTCACCATCAAGAATGCTTGTACCTCCACCTTATTATTAGGCCTCACTATACTTGTTATATTTGACATATTTTTGTCCAAAGGTCTGACCTCTTTCTCATTGATTTTATGACCCAAATATACGATCTCTGATACTCTCAGCACACTTTTCTCAACGCTTGCCCGCAATCCTTTATCCTTGATTCTTTTGAACACCTCCTCCAATCTTCGTTCGTGTTGCTCGGGAGTCTCTCCCATCACCAATACGTCATCCATGTAATAAAATACTCCCTCTAGTCCTTGAAAGACTGCCGCCATCGTTCGCTGAAAAATCGGAGCCGACACGCTAAGTCCAAACGGTAATCTACAGAAAGCATATAATTCCTTCGGAGTCGTGATCGTTAATAGCTTTTGTACCTCGGGTTTCACCTTCAATTGTAAGTAAGCGTTCGAAAAGTCCACCTTTGAAAAATATATGCTACCCTTCAAATTAGCTACGATTTCTTCAATCCAAGGCAACGTATATTTGACTTCCACTACTCACGGATTTAGCGTAACCAGAAAATCGGCGCATAAACGAAACTTTCCATTGGCCTTCTTCACTGGTACTAGCGGTGTCGCCCATTCGCTATATTCCACTGGACAGACAATGCCCTTCTGTACCCATTGTTCTAACTCCTTGTCTACTTCAATTTGCTACTCGAACGGTATTCGTCGTAATGCACAAAACTTGGGTACAAATCCCTCCTTCAATTTGATATCCACTTCATAATCTCTGAGACAACCCAACTTCTCACCTCAAAGATCTCTTTATAATTATTGACTATTTTCCGCACTCCCTCTTCTACTTTGATCATACCTAATTCTATTTCTTTACTTTGAAATTCCCTTTCTTCTCGTCGTCTTGCATCTTTTCCCTCTACATCCATTTCTTGGCTATGGGTTCCCTCGGTATTTCCTTGTTTGAAATCTACACTTTCTTTAGTTCCTTCTTCTGGCAATGTTATTTTCTTATGTGACAATTCTTCCAGCTTCATTTCAAACTTTCCTTGACCCTGAATTTCTTTCTCCTCTCCAGTGTCATTTCTTCCTTCCTTCCTCCAAAATCCCGACAAACTCTTAAATTTTCCCCTATATCCACCCTATAATGGTTACATGTCAATACCGCGAAAATTTTAGCGCGAAATGTATTATCGCGAATGCATTATCGCGAATGTCGATTACCGCGAAAAGATATTATAGCGAATGCATTACAGCGAATACATTATCGCGAATATAATATAGCGTATGCATTACCACGAATGCATTATAGCGAATATAATACAGCGAAAATATTATAGCGAATGAATTAGCGCGAATGTAATACCGCGAAAATGTTATCGCGAATGTATTATAGCGAATACATTACAGCGAATGAATTATCGCTAATATATTACAGCGAATGCATTATAGCGAATTTATTATAGCGAATGAATTATCGCGAATACATTATAGCGAATGCATTATAGCGAATGCATTATAGCGAATCCATTATAGCGAATGCATTATAGCGAATGCATTATAGCGAATGCATTATAGCGAATGCATTATAGCGAATGCATTATAGCGAATGCATTATAGCGAATGCATTATCATATCGCGAATGGAGTTTCATGAAAGTTACAATTTTATATTTATCGACTTTTCGACTGACTTAGTTGAATATGAAAATTAAGTCAAAATGGGGATTGGCTCTAAAAACATTTTTTTATTAAAATTAAGGCTAAGGCTTTTCTTTTTTTTGACTCAAAATATATAAAAAAGATTCTAAGGAATAAAATAGATTTCTCTTTTTCATCTAATCATTTTAAATATTAAATATCAAGTTTTTTCTTTTTAATTTATTGAAAACTTGTAGGAGAGAACGGGGTTATGACCAACCCTAAAGGCAAACTTTAAGAAAATTATAAGCAATTTATCATTTTTAATAAAAAATATCTCATTTTGTTCAGCTCTATTAGTTTTATGATATGTTTAAATTTCAAAAATACATCTTTAATAATTTTTTTAAAATATCATTTTTCCTGGAATTTTTTTTGGTAACCGAGTGAACCCTACCCGGGGACGAACAAGTCCTTGGTCGAGGCTATTATAAACTCTGCTTAATTTTCCATATATAAAAGTTATATATTTTTTTATTAGGATATATTTAATGATTTAAAACATAAAAGTGTTATATAAAATCATTTAAAACATTCACAATCTTTGCAAATAAAAAAACAATAAAATTGCAAAGCCATGTAACTAATAACTGACACTGAAAGCAGTCTTGATTGTTATGCTTGATATAATTTATTTGTATACCAAACAATTATTTATCATATAATAACATTTTTCGATTTTTTTTCTTTTAGTTGGTCTCTCCTTGGCTTTTTTTGCATGTCAAATTTTTAAAAAATAGCAAAAAAAAAGGTCTAACCTCATAAAAATAGCCCCAGTAGCACCACTTTGATTAAGATCATATTTTGAAGTATTTATATTATCAATTTTGTTCGGGTAAATTGTTATTCTATAAAATAGGATTTTTTCTTTTATATAATATGATTTTTGTGTGGTAAAATTGTATATTAATCTTTATTTTTGAAAAATAGTAAAAGTGTAAAAAGTTACTTTTGAAGGTACGAATGATATAAAGCATTATAAAAATTCTTCAAGCGGTCCGATAGAAATAAAAATTATAGCCGCATATGCAATATATAAGTATATAGTTTTGGTAAAAAATTATCTCTTAGAGTTTAATACTCTAGAAAATAAAGCCACTCTCACTATAACCCTGGGTTCATTATAACACCGGTCTCCCTAATTATGGGCATCAGAAATTTTTTAGCTTTAGCTGATAACATAAAATAGTGTCACAAAGTTCTTTCCAAAAGTGTCTTACTTTGTGGAATAAACAAAAAATGTACCAATATGGCAGGTAACATCAATAAATTGGGTAGGTATCTGATAAATTCTAGTGGAATTCATATTACGAATCTATGGTTTTGCTTGATAAAATCTTAGTTGAAAAACAAAAGGAGCTTGATGAGGTATATGATAACAATGGGGTTAGCTTGGTGAACTGGATTAATATTCCACTTTTTCCTAGAGAATTCAGGAATTAAACTTGATTCCAATTTTTCTTCTCATGTCAAAATTTTATCATTATCAAATCTTTGATAATATACATAATTTAGAAAATTATCGTATGTATATATTGTTAGTGGTATTTAATAATGAGTTTGTTTAATAATGCCAAAATATTTTATGTTATAGTTTATGAATTTGAAGAAATCTTTAAAAATATATATGTTCGACTACATTTTTTTATCTTAATTTTCTAAAAGCCACTTTATAAAATTTAAAATATTTTGTTTTTATGTTATAGTTTATGAATTAAAGGAAATCTTTAAAAATATATATGTACGACTACATTTTTTTTTTAATTTTCTAAAAACCACTTTATAAAATTATATATTTTGAGAATATTAAGACAGGAGATTTCATAAAAAATGAATGACACGTTTCGGAGTTAATAAGATTTCAACGCGACGTTTTTTAGCAGCCCGGTAAATAATCAAAATTTTTGATCTCATTATCAACTTCCTTTCAATAGTAGGAATGGGGCTAGTAGTCGTTTTTGTCAATATCATCATAAGCTTGACAATTTATAATTGAATTTATTATATATCCCAACAAACACTTAACTTAAGTTATACATTAATAAATATTTTTAATATTTTATATTTTAAGATTGATTCTAGTAAAAGTTAATTTTTGCCCCAACAAGCCCCAAACCCCAGGCTTGTAGATTACATTGGTTTATTAAGTCTCCTATAGGATAATTGCCAATAATACACCATTTGTATATAAATAATTCATAAAAAATTTCAAAATGTGATATTTTATTTTAAAAAATGTTTAAGTTTTAATGAATTTTAATGAATTTTTTAATTTTTTTTCTAATTCTTTTGATTGTCAACCACCAGAAAAGGTGAAAGTTAAAGGGAAAAAAATAGAATTTAAAGCTATAATAGCCAATGAATACTTATTATATCATATTTTTAAGCATAATATAATTAATTCGACCTAATTCTACTAGCCCCTAGTTACTGATATGATTTACCCTTTCCAGCGCTAAAAAAATATGTTGATAATTTTTTCTTTAATATTTTTAAACATAATGATTATGAGACTTTCTGAAATGGGAAAAGAAGATTTTTTAGTTTCATATTCTGTCTATTTAATTATTTCTAAATCTCACTGTGCAAATTGGTTTATTATTCATGATACAGTTTAAAACAATTTCAACTTTAAGAGAGACAGAAGGCCACTAATCCATATTTTTATGCCGTTTAATATTATAGTGAAAAACATTTTAATTATGCTTTAATATTATTTACTTATCTTAAATTCTGTTAAAACAATTTATAAAATACAGAGAAAATATTTAAAATAACGAAATTTGAAAATTTAGGGCAGGGCTTTAAATAATCAGAGCTAAAAAATGCCGACCGAAGAATACAGGTATATTAATTTACGACATTTATATTATTTATTTTATTACTAATTATGACATTGAAATATGTTAAATTCAATTTTGTCAGTACTGTTAAAAATAGCTAAATATTAATAAAAGTATAATTTTTTTGGCGTTGATAAAGGGGTAACTACCTGAATCACGGGGAAATTTTTAATCTTTTTTTTATTTTATATTTTTATGTGGTCATTTGAATAATTATTATTTTAACTTATATATTTTTATGTGGTCATTTTAATAATTATTATATGGTCATTTTATTATTAAGAAAACCTCTCATTTGTATATATGTGAATATAGTTATTTTCGTAATTTGTTTTTCCTTAAAAATATATATATATCATTAATCATAATTAAAATTAGACATAAATTTGATATAAAAAATAAATTTTTATTTTTATAGGCAAAATATATTTAAAAATAATTTTAAAATGGCATAGAATTATTTATGACCCAGACAAAATGTTTTTAAGATTATTTTATCCCTTTTTTTATTCAAGGGTGTTCTGAGAATTTATATTACAGCAACTGGCTTGTTTTTTAAGAATAGTAAAGATTCGAAAATTTTTGTCATTTTATTTTACATATTATTAAAATATTTTTATTTTTGAAACAAATTACTCAATATATCATTTAAATAATTATGATTAAAAGTTATAAAGGTTTAGATCTAGAGATATATAATAACTTTGTTTACAGGCTTGATAAAAAGGTGCCTCCTACCTACTACTATAGGTGCGTAGAGAGAGATACTCACAAGTGTATGGCCAGGCTCAGATGCCGAAATAATGAAAAAATTCCAAATAAATTCGAGCACAATCATATTCCGGATATTGCTCAAACTGAGTCACGAAAAATTGTTAACGAAATTAAGCATAAAGCGAAAACAACTATCGATACTCCCAGTATGATTATCTCGGAGATATCGGCAAATCTAGATGAATCTATCGCAATGAAGATTCCTAACTCCAGCCTTATTAAAAGGATAATACACCGTACAAGAAGCTCTCACAATCATCCACCACCGTGCCCAACGTCTTTGGCCAAATTAATTTTACCCTACGAATATACTATTACCGAGAAAGGCGAGAATTTTATCATTCATGATGATGAGGTAAAATTGAACAATTTGTTTAAATTTTAAATATTTCAACTGAAAATCAAAATTTGGTAAATTGCAAGTAATTATTTTAAAAATTATTAGATTAAATTTTTAATACTGCAATTTTATATTATAAATTAAGATAAACGAGCGACTTTTAATATTCTCCACTGATGAAAATCTTGAATTTCTCTCCTCATGTGCGATGTGGTTCGCCGATGGTACTTTTAAATGTACACCTCCTCTTTTTCATCAACTTTATACGCTTAACGGAGTAAAAAATAAAACAGTTTTCCCCCTAGTTTACATATTGATGACCGGTGATTACAAGCGAGTTTTTGAAATTATTCGATCATATGTAACAATCTCTCCTGATTTTATAATGACCGATTTTGAGTTATCGGCAATCAATGCATTAAAATCGGTCTTCCCGTTAACGAAACAAAGAGGATGTTTATTTCATTTTGGTCAAAGTTTTTGGAGAAAAATACAAAGGTTTCCAGAAATATCAATGCAATATAAAACCAATACACAATTTTGTTTATTTTTAAAAATGATGGTATGTTTGGCCTATGTGCCAGAAACAGATGTTACAATGGCTTTTGAGAGATTAATAATGTATCCGTTTTATCAAGAAAATGTTATTTTACAGCCGATTATTGATTATTTTAAAACACATTTATAGGGAAATCTTATGGGAGGGAAAGATTAATCCCAATTTTTCCCATTCCCTTATGGAATTGCTATAATTTCACACTTAATGGCAACGCGAATACAAAAAATTATGTGGAAAGATGGCACAGGAATTTTAATTCATTGCTGACTTCCTATCAACTTACAATATGGAGATTTATAACAGGTATAATATTAAATTTCCAGGTAAAAAATTTAAGAAAAAAATTCTAGAATAATTTAGTTTTTTTAAATTAAAAAAGGAAAATTGATTATACATTGAATATTTATATCATTTTAAGGACTTAAAAAGCAACAAAGTTTAACTGAGTTAAAAATTGTCCAACTACAAGGAGGTGATGAAGCTTCTCCAAGAAAAAAATACCGGAATCTCTCAGAAAGACTAAAAAGAATAGTATCGGATTACAGAAATCGCGATATTTTATCGTACTTGAAGGGCCTAGCATCCAATATTAATTTAAATATATAATTTTACAATAATGTGGTAAAATTTTTATTAGCTTAAAATGATATTTATGAAAATAGTCAAATTTGCGATGGGGGGGAAATTATAATAAAAAAATAAAATAGCAAATATATATTTTTATATTATTTTATATTTTTTAGTAAAAATATAAAACTCTATAAGCAGCTAGCAGATTGTAATTGTATTCTCATATTATTATTATTAGATTTTTGGTTAGAAAAATTCATTTTTGTGGCAATATAGTGAATTGATCTTTAATAATATATGAAGAGTTTTATAAATAAAATTAAATTTTATATATAAATTGAAACGCGAAAGTGAGATTTAAAAAAATCACTAATCAAAAATATTAAGGGTTGTAAACATTAATAAATTTTAATATAACGAGTTTTCAGACACTAGTCTTGATCCCAAGTTCAGTTAGGGTTCCAGAATTTAAAAAAAATTAAATTATTATTTTAGAGTAATAAAATATAACAAAATAAGAGTTAATAAACAAGTCATGTAATCTATTTATAAATCTTATTTCGTAGTATCATCAATTAACTTATTTAAATCTTTAAAAAAATTGAAAAAAAATTATTGCACCTTTCATCTTTTTAAAGTAAGGTGCCAGAAGTAAATTATAGTTTGGTAATAACTTTATTTTTATCCAATTCCAAAAATGTCTAAGATTTTAATAGTAAAATATTATTTCAGCCGCTGGGTTATTTTTGAAAGGATAGCTTTATCAACACCAAAAAAAATTATACTTTTATTAATATTTAGCTATTTTTTACAGTACAGACAAAATTGAATTTAACATATTTCAATGTCATAATTAGTAATAAAATAAATAATATAAATGTCGTAAATTAATATACCTGTGTTCTTCGGTCTGCATTTTTTAGCTCTGATTATTTAAAGCCCTGCTAAATTTTCAAATTTCGTTATTTTGAATATTTTCTCTGTATTTTATAAATTGTTTTATACGGAATTTAAGATAAGTAAATAATATTAAAGCATAATTAAAATGTTTTTCACTATAATATTGAACGGCATAAAAATTTGGATTAGTGGCCTTCTGTCTCTCTTAAAGTTGAAATTGTTTTAAACCGTATCATGAATAATAAACCAATTTGCACAGTGAGATTTAGAAATAATTAAATAGACAGAATATGAAACTAAAAAATCTTCTTTTCCCATTTCAGAAAGTCTCATAATCATTATGTTTAAAAATATTTATTGTAGGCATTCCCTTTTAGGCAGAATAATATGATTTGAAAATAACTTAAAAAATATTAAATTTGAACTAAATTCACATATCATCTCTATTGAAACCACCAAAATATATAATTAAATATATTTTTTATCATTTTAAGATTTATATTTGAAACAGGAGTTGGCATTTATTATTTTTAAATTTAACAATGTTTAAATTTAAAAAAGATAAGATTTTATGTTTTAAAGCTATAAAATTAATAATTTTGACGATTACAAAAGATTTAATAAGATAGAGGTCTCAATCCGATGTTCCCCTTCATCTAATCTTATTTAAAAATTTTTAAAAATTATCAACATATTTTTTTAATGCTGGAAAGGGTTAATCATATCAGTAACTAGAGGCTAGTAGAATTAGGTCGAATTAATTATATTATGCTTAAAAATATGATATAATAAGTATTTATTGGCTTTCATAGCTTTAAATTCTATTTTTTTCCCTTTAACTTTCACCTTTTCTGGTGGTTGATAATCAAAAGAATTAGAAAAAAAATTAAAAAATTCATTAAAAGTTAAACATTTTTTAAAATAATATCACATTTTGAAATTTTTTATGAATTATTTATATACAAATGGTGTATTATTGATAATAACAATTATCCTATAGGAGACTTAATAAACCAACATAATCTACAAGCCTGGGGTTTGGGGCTTGTTGGGGCAAAAATTAACTTTTACTAGAATCAATCTTAAAATATAAAATATTAAAATATTTATTAATAGGGTCTTTTGTAAAAAACGACTTAATTTAATCGTTTAAAAAATTGAGTATACCAAATTCCACATATTTTTTAATAAAATACGAATTTCATAAATAACAAGTGACGTGTTTTAGAGGTAAATAATTTTAAAACGCTACTTTAAATAAATATATACAATTAAGCTGGTTCTCTGGTTTTTTGGAACTTAATAAATGCGTTAAATATAATTTTGTCAAATATAAATCACTATTGCATTGTGATAATGTTAGTTGTTTGTAATGCATTCGCGCTAATATATTCGCTATGATACATTCGCTATAATGCATTCGCGGTAATGCATTCGCTATAATATCTTTTCGCGGTAATCGACATTCGCGATAATGCATTCGCGATAATACATTTCGCGGTATTGACGTGATACGCCCTATAATTCCCCCCGCTATCTCCCCTATAATACCCCCCAATATCTCCCCTGTAATTCCCCCCGATTTCTCCTCTGTAATTCCCACGTATTTCTCCCTTGTAATTCCCACGTATTTCTCCCCTGTAATTCCCCCGATTTCTCCTCTGTAATTCCCACGTATTTCTCCCTTGTAATTCCCACGTATTTCTCCCCTGTAATTCCCACGTATTTCTCCCTTGTAATTCCCACGTATTTCTCCCCTATAATTCCTCCCGATATCTCCCCTATAATTCGCCCCGATATATCTTCTATCATCTCTAAAACCTCCATCTACTTCCCCTCTCCTTTCCCCCTCTAAAAAGATTTCAATTCCTGGCAAATTTTCTCCATACCAATAATTAATATCTCTATTTTCCTCACCTCTTGTAATAGGTACAAATATACCACACCACGCAAATACCCCCCAAAAATTACAATCTGGACCCATCGTGTGATCCAATCCCATCCCAATACTGATTCTATTTTTCGATCTACTATCCACAAGTCCAAAATCTCCACTCTATTCTCTAATATAACCTTTAATTCCACCCTGCCCATTACTGCTACTTCTGATCCATCCAACTGACGGATCTTGATGTCCTCCCGTTTAATTATTCCTTCAGACCAAATACTTAGATACCTCTCATAGGCCATCACGGAGATGGCCGCCCCGGTATCAAATAACATGGTGACCATACTCTCATTTAAATTTATCCAAACTCTAGGACAAAGATCATGTACTCTCTCCTCTTGTATCATATTTACACCTTTTGATTTTCCCCTTCCTGTACAATCCGACCCTTTCACTTTCTTCCTATCCTGCCTCCCGACCTTCTGGGCATGCTCTTTGCTATCATATAGTCACAAAAACTCACAATATCTCGCAACATGGCCATCCTTTATGCATCGAAAATATATTTTATTTTGTTCAATAATTCTAATATTCGGAGGATTTTGTCCCATGTCCCTTTGGGGAAAACCGCCTCTAGTATTGAAATTGGTTACATTACAATCCTCTTTACTGTGCCCATACCGTCCACAGCCTGCACATCGCAATTTATCCTGTTTCTTTGGACAATAGGGAGAAATATGGCCATATTTCCCACATTTAAAACATTTGCTTTCCAGACAATCTCGTACCATATATGGCCCCTTTTTCCACAATTATAACAGCTGAAATTCTCTTTTCCTCGGAAATTAAAACTAGGCCTCATTTCCATTCGCCTTCCTTGTGAATTCTATCTTGGTCCTCTATATGGTCCTCCCAATTGATTGTTATACCCCGGTTTTCTATAATTACCCCCTCTTTCCGTGTTATTAATTTCCTCATTCCTAATAAACTCTCCCATACTGCTGTCAGTCCATCCTACTTTTCCCATCATATCTTCTTCCCCATTATGCCCTTCAATGGTTAATGTCTGATTTCTAATTCTTACATTTCTACTATGCTTAATCCCTTTTCCAAAGAAAAAACTGCAAACCCATATAGCTAAAATGATTAGTGCCCCAAGAATGTTATACTGGACCTCCCAGTATTTTATGAATTTTAAACTTTTCATTATTATCTATAAGAAATTAACTATAACTTTTAAAATAAAAATTATTATCTGTAACGTTAAGAGATATGAAACAATTAGAACGTTCCAATAAAACACATATACATATATATTGATTAAATAAAGTTTAAGCGTTTAATTGCTACTATTTATATATATATATTTATTTTTCTTATAAACCCACAAAGCTACAAAGTTTCTTATATAAATCACTAAGCCCCCAAAAAAAATTATATACCACTGAGCCACAAAGTATTTTTATATACCCCACCAAGCCACTAAGTATTTTTATATATCCCACAAAGCCACTAAGTATTTTTATATATCACAAAGCCACTAAGAATTTTTAAATATCACAAAGCCACTAAGAATTTTTATATATCCCACAAAGCCACTAAATATTTTTATATATCACAAAGCCACTAAGAATTTTTAAATATCACAAAGCCATAAAGAATTTTTATATATCACAAAGCCACTAAGAATTTTTAAATAACACAAAGCCACTAAGAATTTTTAAATATCACAAAGCAACTAAGAATTTTTATATATCACACAGCCACTAAGAATTTTTAAATATCACAAAACCACTAAGAATTTTTAAATATCACAAAGCCACTAAGAATTTTTAAATATCACAAAGCCACTAAGAAATTTTATATATCACAAAGCCACTAAGAATTTTTAAATAACACAAAGCCACTAAGAATTTTTAAATATCACAAAGCAACTAAGAATTTTTAAATATCACAAAGCCACTAAGAATTTTTAAATATCACAAAACCACTAAGAATTTTTAAATATCACAAAGCCACTAAGAATTTTTAAATATCACAAAGCCACTAAGAAATTTTATATATCACAAAGCCACTAAGAATTTTTATATATCACAAAGCCACTAATTTTTAAATATCACAAAGCCACTAAGAATTTTTATATATCACACAAAGTTTTTTATCTATAACCCAGGTTCGAACATTTATAAAGGCACCAATTTTAAAAAAAGATTATTGCCTCAAAAACTTTAAAAAAGATTGTCCCAAAATTCAAGCAAGAAGTATCCCAAACCCAAAAAAAATTATCACAAAGTATTTCTTACAATATTGTCTTTATTTTTTTTCTTTTTTTTTTTAATGTAAAATAAATTAAAATAATAATGATATAATTTGTTTTTCGCGTATTTTATACACATTTTTTTCTTTTTTCAAAAAATAAATAAATAATAATTTAAAAAAAAACAATTTACGCTATTTTTTTTTTTAATTTTTTTTTATAATAACAACATAAAAAAAATATTACCTTTTCCATTTTTTATTATATAAAATGGCAACTCATGCTAACAAATAAAAAAAACATTTTCTTTTCTTCTTTCACCCATCACGATAACCTTAATCTTAACATAAATTTAATACATATAAGATAAAAATGAGGACTAAGTTCCTTCTTAAATCCTTTAAGACCTAATTTCTAATATAATCAATTTAAGTATAGACTCTAATTTCTAATATAATTAATTTTAATATAGACTTAAATCCTTTAAGACCTTAATTTCTAATATTATCAAATTTAGTATAGAATGTATTTTTAGACTAAATTCTAAGTTATACACCATTTTACTTTTCTGTTTCAATCTCCCCTTCTCTTATGTTAAATATATCCTCCATTTTAAATTATTATTTGTATCTTTAAAAAAAAAATTTTTGCATAAGATGTAAAATTAGAACTCGATTTTATTTTTCTGTTATTATTTATTTATCTATTACATTTACTCAATATTTTGGTAAGATCTTAATCTTAACATAACTTGAAAAATGAGGTCTAATATAATTAATTTTAGCATAGAATATATTTTTAGGACTAATTTAACTAAGTTATTCACAATCTTGCTTTTCTGTTTAATCTCCCCTTCCCTTATGTAAATTTTGGAACTAAATTCACTAAGTTATTCACCATTCTATATTGTGTTTTAATCGCCCCTTCTCTTAGATTAATTTAAAACTAAGTTTACTAAGTTATTCATCATTTTTTTTTCTGTTTCTATCTCCCTTTCTTTTATATTAAATATATCTTCCATTTTAGATTCAATTTTAAATTTTACTTTTCTGTTTAATCTCCCCTCTTCTTATGTTAATTTTAGAACTAAGTTTACTAAGTTATCTTTCATTTTATTTTTTGGGTTTTAATCTACCCTTCTCTTATAGTAATTTAAAACTAAGTTTATTAAACTATTCACCATTTTATTTTTAAATCTCCCCCTCTCCTATATTAAATATATCCTCCATTTTAGATTCCATTTTAAATTATTATTTATATCCTTTTTAAAATTATTAAATTTAGCATTTAGAACTCCATCTTATTTTTTTATTTATTCATGTATTATAATTTTGTCGGGTTCCTTTTATTATTATTTATTTATTTATTATTTTTCTTTTGTTTTCTTTTCCTTTTATTTCCAAAATAATCATAACTTTGGAATATTATAAATAAATGGTAATTTATAATTTTGTAATTTTATAATTTTTATAATTTTTAGAAATTTTGAATATTATAAATAAATAACATGTAAATTACAAAATTATTATGATCTCCATGTTTTTTTTATTTTAATTATTTTATTTACTTTTTTGTAATAAATAAGATATCGAAACGGAAACAACTAGAGTAGTTCTACATAATTGTTTTCTTTTTACCCATTAGCTGGAATACGGTAATAGTACAAATCGAGTTTGAAACGTTACAAATCGGGTACAAATCAATCCCGTTTTAAAAATTTGTAAAATCTCAAATTTTGAATATCGGGGGGGGGTCTAAGTTCACGCTAAAATATAAGGTTTAAAATTTGATTTCCGAAATAAATAATGAAGATATTTGAGCCATCATTAGGAAGAGAAAAAAATTCTGCGTTGTACGTTAAAAAATTTTTAAAAATATAAATTTTGAGTGTTTTATATTTTTGGCGCCATATCTTTAACGGTCAATAGCTGGAAAACGGTAATAGTACAAATCGAGTTTAAAACGTTACAAATCGGGTACAAATCAATCCCGTTTTAAAAATTTGAAAAATCTCAAAATTTGAATATCGATGGGGGGGGGGGGCTAACCTCACGCTATAATATAAAATAGAGGTCTGCATTGGTCGTGTTTCCTGCCCGCCCTCCCGCGCCCGCCCGTCTAAGTGGGCGGTCGGGCGGGTTAAAAATTTTAACAATGGGCTGGTGGGCGGGTTAAAAAAATTAAAATTTTTTCTTTTAATTAATAAAAAATTGTTCTTACGAACTTAAAAAATAAAAAGCCTTTTTCTGGTATAACTTTTTATAAAATAAATCAACTTTTTTCTTCAATTAAAAAAACTTTTTCTACAAATAAAAACAAACTTTTTTCTATAAACAAATTAAAATCTCCTTTTATGGTAATGAAATAAAACTTTTTTCTTAAAATATATAATTTTTTAGATATTGAAAATTAAAATTTCCTTTTTTGGGAATAATGAAATTACTCCATTGTGTTATTTTATTTTAGTAATGATTTATCTTTATATTGCCCTTTTTATTTTCATTTTTATTTTCTTATATAATATATAAATTTTATTTTTTATAACATAATTTTAACAAAATAATATTTTTTAATTTAATTTTAAAATATGAATAAAGAATTGATTGCTAAGAAAATAAAAAATAATTTTTATAAAATAAAAAACAATTAAGATATTAATAATAAACTTAAATCGTCTATGGGCCATTCCACGTCAAATCGATCACGATTCGACCGACCCCTTTTAAAATTGTTAAAAATTTCTGGAATTATTTAGAAGGGTAAATAAATGAGAAAGCCGTTTATTTTAGCTCTCTAGCACACATGGTTCTCTTGATATAGGGGCTCATAGGTACAAAAAAGAGCCACTTTGGAATCTGTAAAATTTTTAAAAAGCTTATATCTCAAGAACTATTTATAGTAAAAAGATATATAATATATCATATTGTAGGTAAAAATAATCTCTAAAAGGCTATCAAAAAATAATAAAAATTGGCGCCAATTTGAATCTTTAACTTCCGGTTTATCTATAATGCTTTACCTGTATTTTTAAGCAAAAAAGGGAGTTTGTTTTCGAAATTTTTTTATTGCTTTTTATTTAGACACCTTTTATAAATATATATACGATGTCAAAACTTTGGCGACGCTATCGACTCCAAAAATTTAAAAAAATAATAGATGGCGCTTTATGAAATTACGGATTTTGGTTAAAATTTTGCTGCAAACTTATCAATAAACGGATATTTTCACTTTTTATACTAAAAATATTTTAAATTTCTATTAAATATACTAAATAAATTGAGGGGCAGTGTGGGTAAATGCCCATTAGACACTTAATAATGTAATATATTTCCAATAATAAAATCTTTTGTATAATTTTTTTATTATTCATTCATATTAATAATATAGAAATATAGAAATAGAGATAGACAATCATATTCATTCCATAATTTAAAATTTGTGAAATGTTATATTTAATATTTGCGATTCTGTTGAATTAGAATAAAATTTTGTTTCAATTTTATCCTGAGAAATTGGATAAAAAGCATGAAATTTTTGCGTCCCTGGTATAGTACGGGCTTTGTCGAATCTCTCTTTTAAAATTATTTGTTCTTTCTCATATTTATCTTCCATAATATAGGAGAACTCTATTCCTTAATAAAAAAATTATAATATATATATTAATAAATTATAAATCATATACCTTTTATATTTTCCTTACAATAGGCAAAAAACTCTTTAGGAGAAGTTATTTGTTCTGAAGTAGGTTGCTCTAGCCACTAAACGCTTGACGGTACCTCCGACCCCGTCACAAGCTGATTTGCCATGAGATGTAGCCCAGAAATGCCACTCAGCTTTTATCTCGAAATCATATTCATGGTGGCAAAGATTGATTAAATTTTTCCGATTTTTATATTGAGCTGCTGCTCCATCTGAAAAATAGAAGAATTTTTTTGGCAGGCATTGTTCTTTGTTAAGTATTGAACTAAATATTTTTGGAATATATGAACCGCAATTGTATTATGAACGAGAGATTCAGATATTATTACGAAACTTAAATGATTTAAATTATTAAGTGACTTGTAATAAATGACAAAAGGATGAATGGTAACTTGAGATTTATTCCAGTGAAACCCCTATACTTCATCTTGAACCACAAAGGCATAATTTTCAGCAAAATCTGCCTGCACGATATATTCTCCTTCCTTTAAATTAATTTTAAGAGAATTCATGAATATTGTTTGCTGCTTTGTTATGAATGAGTGTAATAGTAAAATATTTAGGTTTCTAAAAAATTAAAGGTTGATGAAGTGATAGTTAAAAGATCTGTACGATCTGTTGTTACCCATTGCTTGTAGGTAATATATTCGATATCAATTGAATATAATATTTCACTTATCATGGCCTTTAAATTAGAAGATCCAGGGCATTGAGCACAATCACCAAAAAAACATTTTGGTAATGCTGGATTACAAATTATTATTGGTAATATATCCTTATATGTAATCTTAATTAAATCTTCATTTAAAGTAATTTTGGGCAAACTCAACAGCATTAATTTTGTGTTTTGATGAATGGAGCAAACACATATTGAATGGGTACCACTACTGCCAACAAATACACAATTCTCGGGACGAAGATCACAAAATTTAGAGAATCCAATTTTAATATTTGAATGAATATCTTTAAATTTAAGATATAGCTCTCGTAAATTAATTAAAATTAATCTTTTTTGGACTTGAATCTTTTCACTGTTCTTTATTATGGTTACAAAATCCCTTTTCCCAGGCATCGATCTACTATATTGATAATTGTTAAAAAGATTTGACAATATCAACGGTGGCGGCATCTATTGTTTTGCCGGGTTTAGGATTAGGTGTTGAAAAAAACCCCTTTTTTTTTATTAAATTTTTAGATTTTATCGCCATATGATATGAAATATTGAATTCTTCTATAATTCTTCTTACTGTCCAATTTGATGGTAATAATGTTAATAATCTATATTTGTTTGTTATCGAAAGCTGTGGGAAATTGATTTTTAAGGTATCGAGAATTTCATCGAATTTTTCATCATTTGATGAAGATAATGGTATAATTTTAGTCGCTAAAACTTTTTTCACGCTAGATATTTTTTTCTTTGGATATTTCTTTTCACGTAAGCGTTTTATTTTAATGGGAGATTCCCCAATTGATTGTAGGGATATATTAATGTTTTCAATTGCCTCTTGATTAACTATATGAGGAGGAGAATCAATATCATTGTCATTATAAGGAAGCTTTGCTAATTTTTGTCGGCATGAAGAGCATATTAGCATATTTAAATTGATTGGTAAATTTTTTTTGGTCATCCAAGGTTGAATCTTTCTTAGATTTTTGCGATAATATGCATGTTTTTGTAAATTAAATGGGTTACAACATCTTGATATTTTAATATTTGGTATATCCATCTTTTATATAGAATAAAATTTTATTTAATTTGAACCTAGAATATGGCTTGTTTAAAATTAATCTGATCGGAAAAAAAATTATATTAAACAGAAAGAGAGATTGTTTTAAACTTTTAATTTTTTAAAATATTATTATCGTAAAATATAATCGATAATATGTCTAATATAAATTCTTTTTTAATGCAGCTGTTATACATTATCGTGCCAAAAAGTCATTCGCTGTTATAGTAGTAAAGCAGAGATCTAAAATATGTAAAAAAATTTAAGGATGGTGGGGGGGGGAGCAGAACTGGAAAATTTTATCGCATTTCTTATAAACTTATAAATATTTTAATTTTTAGAAATAATATTTTTTTAAACATTAGCGCCATCTATTTTTTTTTACGATTTTTGATAAAAATGTATATTTTGGAAGAGTCGATAGCGTCGCCAAGGTTTTGACATCATACATATATTTATAAAAGGTGTCTAAATAAAAAGCAATAAAAAAATTTCGAAAACAAACTCCCTTTTTTGCTTAAAAATACAGGTAAAGCATTATAGGTAAACCGGAAGTTAAAGACTCAAATTGGCTTCAATTTTTATTTTATTTTGATAGTCCTTTAGAGATTTTATTTACCTACAATATGATATATTATATTATATTTTAAAATAGTTCTTGAGATATAAGCATTTTAAAAATTTTACAGATTCCAAATTGGCTCTTTTTTGTACCTATAAGCCCCTATATCTCAAGAACCATGTGTGCTAGCGAGCTAAAATAAACGGCTTTCTCTTTTATTTCCCCTTCTAAATAATTCCAGAAATTTTTAACAATTTTAAAGGGGTCGGTCGAAAATGGGCCTTTTTTGATCGATTTGACATGGAATGGCCCCTATGTGGAAACAATTTAAAATTATTTTTGATGAAAATGACAAAAAAGATTGGATTCGCTGCAATGATTGCGAGTCCATCTTTAAATATAATAGCAAAAGTGGCACCTCCTTCTTCCTTCGGCATCAATGTTCATCTTCAAATTATGAAGATTTGATAGATAATAAAAAAATAACTGGATATTTTGAAAAAGACAATTCTCAATTAAACAAAACGATAAAATCTGGTCTAATAACGAATTTTGTAGAATATTGCGCTAGAGACATTAGGTATTTTAATTTAATAAATTATTCTTTTATCTTTTTTTAGGCCATTTCAAGCAGTTCAAGGACCTGGATTTATAAATATTTTACAAAGATTTGCCGACTTAGGGGCAACATATGGTAAATTGGATGTTATTAAGATCATCCCTTGTGCTACAACAGTTAGCTGCAACGTATCCAAAGTTACTGAGGATCTTAAGGAAATATTATTTCCTAAAATTGTAGAAATGATAAAAAATTTCATTTGCTCATGTACTACTGATATCTGGTGTGAAGAATTTACCAAAACCGATTACATATCTCTATCAATCCATTATATACAAAATTGGAAATTAGAAAAAAAATTTCTTTTTATTTCAAAATTTCAAGATGAAAAAAAGACGGGAGAAAATATTCTTAAAGGATTATTAAATTTTTTAAAAATTAGTGTTCCACGAGAATATTTTTCCAAGCTCATCTTTGTTACGGATCAAGGAGCAAATATTAAAAAAGCTTTGGAAGGGTAAATTTTTTATTAAATAAAATTTAATTATTAGGTAGATATTATAATAATTTCTGAGAGATTTTGTATACACCTAAAGAAAAAACATTCATATCTTAAGAACTATATTTTCCTTTTATTTTTTCAAATATTAGGTATAATAGACTAAACTGTTCAGCACATATGCTGAACACAATACTTCGTAATACCTTCCAGTCAACTTTTATTTTAGAAAATGCTCCCGAGATTAATAATATTTTGGTAACTGCAAAATCATTGACGACTTATTTCAAACAAAGTGGCAACGAAAAATATCTAAGCAAGACGTTACTACAAAATATTGATATAAGATGGAATACAAAGCATAATATGCTACAAAGCATTTATATAATGTATGATGAGATTTTTTTATTCTTACAATTTCGTGATATGACTGAAAAAATGGGATCTATGGAAAAGGAAGATTCAAAAACACTGATAGATTATTTGGAACCATATAAAGATGCAACTAATGCTCTTGAGAGTGATTGCAGGCCTACACTACAGAACGTTCTTATATGGTATGAAAATTAATATTTTGGGATTTATGCCCATTTTTTCTTTATTTATAAAAAAATTAGGTATAATCTTCTACATGAGCATAAGAAATAAATATGAATATAATGGAGTGAAAAACAAAATGCGAAAAAGAAATAGATATAATAAAGAAAAGAGCTAAAAATTTTATAATTGAAAAATTTAAAATTCATATGCTCCATAAAGTTTCAACATTTTTTATACCAAAGTTCCGACAAATGAGGATGTTGTCGTCGGAAGAAATTAATGAAGTAAAAAAACATATTGAAAACTTGTTAGATTTGATTTGCATAGAAGAATGTAACATCGACGTAGATGAAAATTTGATTTTACCCATTTCCCCAAAAGCAAAGAGAATCCAATTAAAAGGTATTAATAAATTATAAATTCGTTTAGCTACTTATTAAATGTAATATTTGAAATAAATAGCATCCACATCAAAATTAAACCCCAACAGATGGGAGGATGAGGATGTTACTGAGGGTACCCTACATAATGACACAACAAAATATAAAGTAACCATTTTTGATAAGTATAATTTAGCATAATTTTAAGATGCATATATTACAATATAAATTTAAATTACTTTTATAAATTTATTATTATTGGTACACTTTTATTTAAATCTTTCAATTGAGGAAGAGGATATACTTCAAAAGGATGTCCTACTTTGGTGGAAACGACAAGAAAAAGATTTGCCAAAGCTATCAAGATTAACAAGAAAAATATTAGCAATTTCTGCAACTAGTGCTCCTTCTGAAAGAGGATTTAGCATTGCCGGAAGGTTTTTATAACAAAGAAGAACGTGTTTGAATCCCGAAAATGTGGATTCATTATTATTTTTGCATTATAATTACTTATAATATTTATTTTATATTTATATTTTATAAATATTTTATTTGATAAAATAAATTATCCATAATTTAAATTGAATATTTTTTAAGCTTAATATATTAATTTCCTAAATTATAAAACTTATAGAGATGTAATGTTGAAACTATTTTCATTAGATGCTTAAAATAGCGGGCTTGGGTAAAAAAATTTTTTATAAATAATGGGCGGGCGGGTAAAAAATTTCTGACTAATGGGCGGGCGGGCGGGTAAAAATTTTTAGAATAATGGGCAGGCGGGCGGGTATATTTTTTTGAAAACTATGGGCGAGCTGGGCGGGCGGGTTAAAAAATTTTTTAAACATTGAGTGGGCGGGCATATTATCCAAAAACCCGCCCAATGCAGACCTCTAATATAAGGTTTAAAATTTGATTTACGAAATAAATAATGAAGATAAAGCTTATTTTGAGCCATCATTAGGAAGAGAAAAAAATTCTCTACCGTTGTAAGTTAAAAAAATTTTTAAAGATATAAATTTTGAGTGTTTTTTATTTTTGGCGCCATATCTTTAACGGTCAATAGCTGAAAAACGGTAATGGTACAAATCGAGTTTGAAACGTTAAAAATCGGGTACAAATCAATCCCGTTTTAAAAATTTGAAAAATCTCAAATTTTGAATATCGGGGGGGGGGGGTTAACTTTACGCTATAATATAAGGTTTAAAATTTGATTTCCGAAATAATTAATGAAGATAAAGCTTAATTTGAGGCATCATTAGGAAGAGAAAAAAATTCTCTATCGTTGTATGTTAAAAAATTTAAAAAAAAATTTTGAGTGTTTTTTATTTTTGGCTCCATATATTTAACGGTCAATAGCTGGAAAACGGTGATGGTACAAATCGAACTGAAAACGATACAAATCATTCTTTATCGATCTATGAACATTTTAATTTTTGAATATCACAAAAACGGTGATAGTACAAATCGAACTGAAAACGGTACAAATCGGGTACAAATCATACCAACTGATAAACCATTGAAAATCAAAAATTGTATGGCCAACTTCACGGACCTATTGATGACCATCAACTGGGGTAGAGTTCAGTTTGGGACAATTCTGTTGTGTGAAAGTTATGGTTTAATAAATAGTGTGATTAATTTAACACGCAATTGGTGTTGTATAATGGATTTGGGAACTAGTCTTTGTACCTGGAGGAAGATATTGTAAATTCAGTAATTACCAGGTGAAGAAAAAATAAAATGAATTTGCGTACCTCGGCAGGGGTGAAATAAGTTGTATATTGGGCAGAGGAGGATTAAGTCATATCCAGAAGGGTGCTTTAATTTATTGTTGTTGTAATTTGCTTCATTAACTATTGAAATTGAGTCCTCAGATGCAAGTAAGCGGAGAGCAAATTTGATATATGATTTTATATTTAATTATAAATTGTCTTGCCTTTTAATTGAAGGCTTGGTTTTATAAAGGGATGTAATGGTTGTGGGTTAGGAGATCTATAATTGCGTCATTTGTTGGGCTAAAGATTTCTGAATTTCTAAGGTAGAGGGTGAAGTAAAATGATAAGAGTGTGAGCCAATGATCAAGAGTGAAAAGTTATTTAATAAAGATTGAATACATGTGAAAAGGGTTTTGGCTACTGAAAAAACATACAAAGATGTACAACTTCTGAAATTAGATTTAAAGGTTTGAATCTTTTGAATATTCATAGGTATTTGACGACAAGCAAGGATGAAATGATTGAAAAATTAATCCCAACGAAGATTGGATTTTACATATAAATATATAACATACAAAATACAAAGCTTTTTGTGAATTAATTTATATTTCAATTTAAATTTTTTATGTATATAAATTTTAAAGGCTCAAAAAATTTGAATTTCTATTTCGGGTGATTTAAGTGATTCATATAGTAGTTATATTCACTTTATATTTTATAATTCACATTTATTTTACAATTTTTCTTTACCGCCAGCTATTTCCAACTAATTTTGGTTGTCAATATATTTAAAATATGGCAGAAAAAAATCAGGAAATTAATACAAAATTCTCAAAGAAAATAAGATATACACTGTAATATGTGAAATTTTAAGCATAAAATTAAAAAGAATATGTATCTGTATCTTTTGTCAAGAAACTGAAAATGAAAAAGATACAAAATTTATTTCAGAATAAAGGATCTTAGATACAGATACTGGTATCTTATTAAAAATGTCAAAAAGATACTGAGTACAAGATACAAAAAGATCTTATATCTTAGATATAAGTATTCGCGGTACTGCCCAACTCTGGTTCTTGTAGATAGTTTAGGGTATAGGAAAAGACCAAATAAGATATTATTTTAATGACATTCATAAAAATGATATATTTTTTATATCAAGCAGTATGTTATGAGAGCCTTTATGATACATGAAGTTGGTGTCTTTATCCTAAATCTCCACCCACTTTAAGCTACTGATGATATGTTTAGGAAATTTAAATTATCTTATATATGTAACAAATTTAGAATAGTTATGCAGTCAAATGTTATCTATTGATTCAAGATCACATGAAAATCATTCGTATATAAAAAAGTGTAACTAATAAAAAAAATGTTTAAAAGATAAAAATGTTAAAATTATTAAACTTGATAAAAATCTGATTTTTAAGTAATAATTATTTGGCTAAATCTGGTATTAATCTTGAAGGTTTTTAAAAACGCTGAGTTATTTATAAATAAAGTATGATAAATCTCTCTTCGATAAAATTAGAAATAGCCAATATATAAAATATTTTTTAGTTAATTGTTTATAAATTATTTACCACAATGCACTTGCTTGCAAAAAATTTTAAAAATATCTAAGCAGTCATAAGATATAAATATTTGTCTATTCATCCAATATAAACACATATTTGTTCCCCCAACTATTTCACCATCATTATAGTATCTATAAAATATTATTAAAAAATATACAATATAATATATAGTATTACTTTTTGATTAAATAATTCCCAGTTTCAAAATAACAATTGGTAGATGAGAATTTGCATTTTAAATATTCTATATCTAAAAGATTTAAAAATCTTATTGGTTTGGATCCATTTGACACTAATCCAAGGTAGACAGCTACATTTACAGTTTCAAAAAATTCTTCCTAAAACCATAATTTAATACTAAATTTTGGTTAAAACTTATTAAAATACAAAGTTATATGATTATAATTAATTTTATATTTTATAGTAAAATACACTATACTAGTAAAAAAATCCCCCAAAAAGGTTGACT
>NW_027050967.1:0-522 GCF_954871325.1 Gordionus sp. m RMFG-2023 | reverse complement strand
GATCTTATACTTTTTTTTAAATAATATACATATAATTTAATAAAAATAAAAATGAAGGGAAATATTAAACTAAGAGGAAATTTCTAACCTGTAAATTTTTTAAAAAATAATAAAAAATGCAGAATTGCTTTAAATTTTTAGTATCATTTATATAAATTGGAATTTAAAAATTATATTACATAAAACTTATTTCACATTCACATAAAAATTATTCCATTTTTAAAGTACCATAATATATCATTTTAAGATTAATGTATATTAAATATTTTGTTCCTTCTTTTCTAATAATGGCAAAGAGAATAAAATAACCTAAACAAGATTCCTTTTTAAATGTATGATTGAATTAATAAAAAAAATGGCAGTGTAAATTTAAGGTTAAACTATATTATATAATTTAATTTATAAAAAACTTAAGAAAGTTTATAATTATTTAATTTAAAAAAATGTGAGAAAGAATAATTATATATCATATTTTGGGCTATTCCAAACTCAAATTTGAATGCAAAGCTAATTAAAGCTAAA
>NW_027050966.1:0-953 GCF_954871325.1 Gordionus sp. m RMFG-2023 | reverse complement strand
ACATATTTATACTGCGCCTGTCATCTTTCATATAATTTAGGACCTCTAATTCAAATTCATTTATTGAATTATTAGAATTGGATGTGGTAATTTTAAAACAAAAGTAATCATCATCTTCATCAATTGAAGATTTTGTTGACATATTAATTTCAATATTATTTTTAAAAATAATTAAAGCTTCATGTATTAACAAATCCTGAAGGTATTTTTTTTCTTTTTCACCATCAATCCAACGATTTTTAAAATAGGGATGAGAAATAGTAGCCAAAAATGCGCTTCTAAAGTTATTATCAAAATATATATTTTTAAAGCCTTTATTTAAAGAATTTTCTACGACAATAGGTAATGGTTTGCACAGTTTGAATTATATTTGTAATTTTTTTTAACAATATTTAATATTCGAGCTGAATCTCCATAATAGCAGTTGTTTTCACTTTGTATTTTGTCATTCGCTATAGCAAATGGGGACATTATATTGCAATATTCTTCTAAATATTAAATTTCAATATCTCTTAATTTTGGAAATTCTAATTTTTGACATAATTTAGGAAGTTCGCCTTTAAATTTTAATAAACTACTAAGACTATCAAACATACTATTCCATCTTGTGCAGCAAGGTGTAACTAATTGTTTTCCTAAAACTGCTTTGATATGTTCTGCAGCTTTAGGCCTATTACTAGCATTTCATAGCTTAGTACATTTGGCTATTGCGGGATGATGAATTTTAGAAATGTTAGGAGAATCCTTAATAGCTTTCTCGACATCTGTTGCGACAATAAGACTTATCGTATGGCACAGACAACGAATATGGGAATATGAAATGATAATGAATATGAATAAATGTGATTTATTATATAATTGTATATTATACTTTTAGATGCTTGAAAATTTGATGACGAGTCTGCATATCCACTTATAGATTTGTGGCATTCTTTAAATTCTGCAGTATGATC
>NW_027050965.1:0-23685 GCF_954871325.1 Gordionus sp. m RMFG-2023 | reverse complement strand
CACTTACTAAATATTCGATCTACCATATTTGTTAGTAATATTATTTGGAAAATGTTCATTTTTTGTTAATTTATCTATGAATACGTGCAAATCATTATCCAAAAAATATTTTAAAAATATCGTGATTTGACCGATAACCGATTTGAAACAGAAATACTGCCTTGCTGGCGTTATACATGGAAAATTCTTCATTTTTGGTTTATACGTGAACAATAACGTGTTAAGCATTATCCTAATTATTTTTTGAAAATATTATGATTTGACCTAATGGCGAGCTAAAAACCGACCACTTACTAAATATTCGATCTACAAAATTTGGTAGTAAATATATTTGGAAAATATTCATTTTTGGTTATTTTATCTATAAATACGTGTAAATCATTATCCAAAAAATATTTTAAAAATATCGTGATTTGACCGATAACCGATTTGAAACCGAAATACTGCTTTGCTGGCGTTATACATGGAAAATTCTTCATTTTTGGTTTATAAGTGAACAATAACGTGTTAAGCATTATACTAATTAATTTTTTGAAAATATTATGATTTGACCGAATGGCGAGCTCAAAACCGACCACTTACTAAATATTCGATCTACCATATTTGTTAGTAATATGATTTGGAAATTGTTCATTTTTTGTTAATTTATCTATGAATACGTGCAAATCATTATCCAAAAAATATTTTAAAAATATCGTGATTTGACCGATAACCGATTTGAAACAGAAATACTGCCTTGCTGGCGTTATACATGGAAAATTCTTCATTCTTGGTTTATACGTCAACAATAACGTGTTAAGCATTAACCTAATTAATTTTTTGAAAATATTATGATTTGACCGAATGGCGAGCTAAAAACCGACCACTTACTAAATATTCGATCTACCAAATTTGGTAGTAAATATATTTGGAAAATATAAATTTTTGGTTATTTTATCTATAAATACGTGCAAATCATTATCCAAAAAATATTTTAAAAATATCGTGATTTGACCGATAACCGATTTGAAACAGAAATACTGCCTTGCTGGCGTTATACATGGAAAATTCTTCATTCTTGGTTTATACGTCAACAGTTAAGCATTATCCTAATTAATTTTTTGAAAATATTATGATTTGACCTAATGGCGAGCTAAAAACCGACCACTTACTAAATATTCGATCTACCAAATTTGGTAGTAAATATATTTGGAAAATATAAATTTTTGGTTATTTTATCTATAAATACGTGCAAATCATTATCCAAAAAATATTTTAAAAATATCGTGATTTGACCGATAACCGATTTGAAACCTAAATACTGCCTTGCTGGCGTTATACATGGAAAATTCTTCATTTTTGGTTTATACGTGAACAATAACGTGTTAAGCATTATCCTAATTAATTTTTTGAAAATATTATGATTTGACCGAATGGCGAGTTCAAAACCGCACACTTACTAAATATTCGATCTACAATATTTGTTAGTAATATTATTTGGAAAATGTTCATTTTTTGTTAATTTATCTATGAACACGTGCAAATCATTATCCAAAAAAATATTTTAAAAAAATCGTGATTTGACCGATAACCGATTTGAAACAGAAATACTGCCTTGCTGGCGTTATACATGGAAAATTCTTCATTCTTGGTTTATACGTCAACAATAACGTGTTAAGCATTATCCTAATTAATTTTTTGAAAATATTATGATTTGACCGAATGGCGAGCTAAAAACCGACCACTTACTAAATATTCGATCTACCAAATTTGGTAGTAAATATATTTGGAAAATATAAATTTTTGGTTATTTTATCTATAAATACGTGCAAATCATTATCCAAAAAATATTTTAAAAATATCGTGATTTGACCGATAACCGATTTGAAACCGAAATACTGCTTTGCTGGCGTTATACATGGAAAATTCTTCATTTTTGGTTTATACGTGAACAATAACGTGTTAAGCATTATCCTAATTAATTTTTTGAAAATATTATGATTTGACCGAATCGCGAGCTCAAAACCGACCACTTACTAAATATTCGATCTACCATATTTGTTAGTAATATTATTTGGAAAATGTTCATTTTTTGTTAATTTATCTATGAATACGTGCAAATCATTATCCAAAAAATATTTTAAAAATATCGTGATTTGACCGATAACCGATTTGAAACAGAAATACTGCCTTGCTGGCGTTATACATGGAAAATTCTTCATTTTTGGTTTATACGTGAACAATAACGTGTTAAGCATTATCCTAATTATTTTTTGAAAATATTATGATTTGACCTAATGGCGAGCTAAAAACCGACCACTTACTAAATATTCGATCTACAAAATTTGGTAGTAAATATATTTGGAAAATATTCATTTTTGGTTATTTTATCTATAAATACGTGTAAATCATTATCCAAAAAATATTTTAAAAATATCGTGATTTGACCGATAACCGATTTGAAACCGAAATACTGCTTTGCTGGCGTTATACATGGAAAATTCTTCATTTTTGGTTTATAAGTGAACAATAACGTGTTAAGCATTATACTAATTAATTTTTTGAAAATATTATGATTTGACCGAATGGCGAGCTCAAAACCGACCACTTACTAAATATTCGATCTACCATATTTGTTAGTAATATGATTTGGAAATTGTTCATTTTTTGTTAATTTATCTATGAATACGTGCAAATCATTATCCAAAAAATATTTTAAAAATATCGTGATTTGACCGATAACCGATTTGAAACAGAAATACTGCCTTGCTGGCGTTATACATGGAAAATTCTTCATTTTTGGTTTATACGTGAACAATAACGTGTTAAGCATTATCCTAATTATTTTTTGAAAATATTATGATTTGACCTAATGGCGAGCTAAAAACCGACCACTTACTAAATATTCGATCTACAAAATTTGGTAGTAAATATATTTGGAAAATATTCATTTTTGGTTATTTTATCTATAAATACGTGTAAATCATTATCCAAAAAATATTTTAAAAATATCGTGATTTGACCGATAACCGATTTGAAACCGAAATACTGCTTTGCTGGCGTTATACATGGAAAATTCTTCATTTTTGGTTTATAAGTGAACAATAACGTGTTAAGCATTATACTAATTAATTTTTTGAAAATATTATGATTTGACCGAATGGCGAGCTCAAAACCGACCACTTACTAAATATTCGATCTACCATATTTGTTAGTAATATGATTTGGAAATTGTTCATTTTTTGTTAATTTATCTATGAATACGTGCAAATCATTATCCAAAAAATATTTTAAAAATATCGTGATTTGACCGATAACCGATTTGAAACAGAAATACTGCCTTGCTGGCGTTATACATGGAAAATTCTTCATTCTTGGTTTATACGTCAACAATAACGTGTTAAGCATTATCCTAATTAATTTTTTGAAAATATTATGATTTGACCGAATGGCGAGCTAAAAACCGACCACTTACTAAATATTCGATCTACCAAATTTGGTAGTAAATATATTTGGAAAATATAAATTTTTGGTTATTTTATCTATAAATACGTGCAAATCATTATCCAAAAAATATTTTAAAAATATCGTGATTTGACCGATAACCGATTTGAAACAGAAATACTGCCTTGCTGGCGTTATACATGGAAAATTCTTCATTCTTGGTTTATACGTCAACAACGTGTTAAGCATTATCCTAATTAATTTTTTGAAAATATTATGATTTGACCTAATGGCGAGCTAAAAACCGACCACTTACTAAATATTCGATCTACCAAATTTGGTAGTAAATATATTTGGAAAATATAAATTTTTGGTTATTTTATCTATAAATACGTGCAAATCATTATCCAAAAAATATTTTAAAAATATCGTGATTTGACCGATAACCGATTTGAAACCGAAATACTGCTTTGCTGGCGTTATACATGGAAAATTCTTCATTTTTGGTTTATACGTGAACAATAACGTGTTAAGCATTATCCTAATTAATTTTTTGAAAATATTATGATTTGACCGAATGGCGAGCTCAAAACCGACCACTTACTAAATATTCGATCTACCATATTTGTTAGTAATATTATTTGGAAAATGTTCATTTTTTGTTAATTTATCTATGAATACGTGCAAATCATTATCCAAAAAATATTTTAAAAATATCGTGATTTGACCGATAACCGATTTGAAACCGAAATACTGCTTTGCTGGCGTTATACATGGAAAATTCTTCATTTTTGGTTTATACGTGAACAATAACGTGTTAAGCATTATCCTAATTAATTTTTTGAAAATATTATGATTTGACCGAATGGCGAGCTCAAAACCGACCACTTACTAAATATTCGATCTACCATATTTGTTAGTAATATTATTTGGAAAATGTTCATTTTTTGTTAATTTATCTATGAATACGTGCAAATCATTATCCAAAAAATATTTTAAAAATATCGTGATTTGACCGATAACCGATTTGAAACAGAAATACTGCCTTGCTGGCGTTATACATGGAAAATTCTTCATTTTTGGTTTATACGTGAACAATAACGTGTTAAGCATTATCCTAATTAATTTTTTGAAAATATTATGATTTGACCTAATGGCGAGCTAAAAACCGACCACTTACTAAATATTCGATCTACCAAATTTGGTAGTAAATATATTTGGAAAATATTCATTTTTGGTTATTTTATCTATAAATACGTGCAAATCATTATCCAAAAAATATTTTAAAAATATCGTGATTTGACCGATAACCTATTTGAAACAGAAATACTGCCTTGCTGGCGTTATACATGGAAAATTCTTCATTCTTGGTTTCTACGTCAACAATAACGTGTTAAGCATTATCCTAATTAATTTTTTGAAAATATTATGATTTGACCGAATGGCGAGCTCAAAACCGACCACTTACTAAATATTCGATCTACCAAATTTGGTAGTAAATATATTTAGAAAATATTCATTTTTGGTTATTTTATCTATAAATACGTGCAAAACATTATCCAAAAAATATTTTAAAAATATCGTGATTTGACCGATAACCGATTTGAAACAGAAATACTGCCTTGCTGGCGTTATACATGGAAAATTCTTCATTCTTGGTTTCTACGTCAACAATAACGTGTTAAGCATTATCCTAATTAATTTTTTGAAAATATTATGATTTGACCGAATGGCGAGCTCAAAACCGATCACTTACTAAATATTCGATCTACCAAATTTGGTAGTAAATATATTTGGAAAATATAAATTTTTGGTTATTTTATCTATAAATACGTGCAAATCATTATCCAAAAAATATTTTAAAAATATCGTGATTTGACCGATAACCTATTTGAAACAGAAATACTGCCTTGCTGGCGTTATACATGGAAAATTCTTCATTCTTGGTTTATACGTCAACAATAACGTGTTAAGCCTTATCCTAATTAATTTTTTGAATATATTATGATTTGACCGAATGGCGAGCTAAAAACCAACCACTTACTAAATATTCGATCTACCAAATTTGGTAGTAAATATATTTGGAAAATATATATTTTTGGTTATTTTATCTATAAATACGTGCAAATCATTATCCAAAAAATATTTTAAAAATATCGTGATTTGACCGATAACCGATTTGAAACCTAAATACTGCCTTGCTGGCGTTATACATGGAAAATTCTTCATTTTTGGTTTATACGTGAACCATAACGTGTTAAGCCTTATCCTAATTAATTTTTTGAAAATATTATGATTTGACCGAATGGCGAGCTCAAAACCGACCACTTACTAAATATTCGATCTACCAAATTTGGTAGTAAATATATTTGGAAAATATAAATTTTTGGTTATTTTATCTATGAATACGTGCAAATCATTATCCAAAAAATATTTTAAAAATATCGTGATTTGACCGATAACCGATTTGAAACCGAAATACTGCTTTGCTGGCGTTATACATGGAAAATTCTTCATTTTTGGTTTATACGTGAACAATAACGTGTTAAGCATTATCCTAATTAATTTTTTGAAAATATTATGATTTGACCGAATCGCGAGCTCAAAACCGACCACTTACTAAATATTCGATCTACCATATTTGTTAGTAATATTATTTGGAAAATGTTCATTTTTTGTTAATTTATCTATGAATACGTGCAAATCATTATCCAAAAAATATTTTAAAAATATCGTGATTTGACCGATAACCGATTTGAAACAGAAATACTGCCTTGCTGGCGTTATACATGGAAAATTCTTCATTTTTGGTTTATACGTGAACAATAACGTGTTAAGCATTATCCTAATTATTTTTTGAAAATATTATGATTTGACCTAATGGCGAGCTCAAAACCGACCACTTACTAAATATTCGATCTACCAAATTTGGTAGTAAATATATTTGGAAAATATAAATTTTTGGTTATTTTATCTATAAATACGTGCAAATCATTATCCAAAAAATATTTTAAAAATATCGTGATTTGACCGATAACCGATTTGAAACAGAAATACTGCCTTGCTGGCGTTATACATGGAAAATTCTTCATTCTTGGTTTATACGTCAACAGTGTTAAGCATTATCCTAATTAATTTTTTGAAAATATTATGATTTGACCTAATGGCGAGCTAAAAACCGACCACTTACTAAATATTCGATCTACCAAATTTGGTAGTAAATATATTTGGAAAATATAAATTTTTGGTTATTTTATCTATAAATACGTGAAAATCATTATCCAAAAAATATTTTAAAAAAATCGTGATTTGACCGATAACCGATTTGAAACCGAAATACTGCTTTGCTGGCGTTATACATGGAAAATTCTTCATTTTTGGTTTATAAGTGAACAATAACGTGTTAAGCATTATACTAATTAATTTTTTGAAAATATTATGATTTGACCGAATGGCGAGCTCAAAACCGACCACTTACTAAATATTCGATCTACCATATTTGTTAGTAATATGATTTGGAAAATGTTCATTTTTTGTTAATTTATCTATGAATACGTGCAAATCATTATCCAAAAAATATTTTAAAAATATCGTGATTTGACCGATAACCGATTTGAAACCGAAATACTGCTTTGCTGGCGTTATACATGGAAAATTCTTCATTTTTGGTTTATACGTGAACAATAACGTGTTAAGCATTATCCTAATTAATTTTTTGAAAATATTATGATTTGACCGAATCGCGAGCTCAAAACCGACCACTTACTAAATATTCGATCTACCATATTTGTTAGTAATATTATTTGGAAAATGTTCATTTTTTGTTAATTTATCTATGAATACGTGCAAATCATTATCCAAAAAATATTTTAAAAATATCGTGATTTGACCGATAACCGATTTGAAACAGAAATACTGCCTTGCTGGCGTTATACATGGAAAATTCTTCATTTTTGGTTTATACGTGAACAATAACGTGTTAAGCATTATCCTAATTATTTTTTGAAAATATTATGATTTGACCTAATGGCGAGCTAAAAACCGACCACTTACTAAATATTCGATCTACAAAATTTGGTAGTAAATATATTTGGAAAATATTCATTTTTGGTTATTTTATCTATAAATACGTGCAAATCATTATCCAAAAAATATTTTAAAAATATCGTGATTTGACCGATAACCGATTTGAAACGAAATACTGCTTTGCTGGCGTTATACATGGAAAATTCTTCATTTTTGGTTTATACGTGAACAATAACGTGTTAAGCATTATCCTAATTAATTTTTTGAAAATATTATGATTTGACCGAATGGCGAGCTCAAAACCGACCACTTACTAAATATTCGATCTACCATATTTGTTAGTAATATTATTTGGAAAATGTTCATTTTTTGTTAATTTATCTATGAATACGTGCAAATCATTATCCAAAAAATATTTTAAAAATATCGTGATTTGACCGATAACCTATTTGAAACAGAAATACTGCCTTGCTGGCGTTATACATGGAAAATTCTTCATTCTTGGTTTATACGTCAACAATAACGAGTTAAGCATTATCCTAATTAATTTTTTGAAAATATTATGATTTGACCGAATGGCGTTAATTTATCTATGAATACGTGCAAATCATTATCCAAAAATTATTTTAAAAATATCGTGATTTGACCGATAACCGATTTGAAACAGAAATACTGCCTTGCTGGCGTTTTACATGGAAAATTCTTCATTCTTTGTTTATACGTCAACAATAACGTGTTAAGCATTATCCTAATTAATATTTTGAAAATATTATGATTTGACCGAATGGCGAGCTAAAAACCGACCACTTACTAAATATTCGATCTACCAAATTTGGTAGTAAATATATTTGGAAAATATAAATTTTTGGTTATTTTATCTATAAATACGTGCAAATCATTATCCAAAAAATATTTTAAAAATATCGTGATTTGACCGATAACCGATTTGAAACAGAAATACTGCCTTGCTGGCGTTATACATGGAAAATTCTTCATTCTTGGTTTATACGTCAACAATAACGTGTTAAGCCTTATCCTAATTAATTTTTTGAAAATATTATGATTTGACCGAATGGCGAGCTAAAAACCGACCACTTACTAAATATTCGATCTACCAAATTTGGTAGTAAATATATTTGGAAAATGTTCATTTTTTGTTAATTTATCTATGAATACGTGCAAATCATTATCCAAAAAATATTTTAAAAATATCGTGATTTGACCGATAACCGATTTGAAACCTAAATACTGCCTTGCTGGCGTTATACATGGAAAATTCTTCATTTTTGGTTTATACGTGAACAATAACGTGTTAAGCATTATCCTAATTAATTTTTTGAAAATATTATGATTTGACCGAATGGCGAGTTCAAAACCGCACACTTACTAAATATTCGATCTACAATATTTGTTAGTAATATTATTTGGAAAATGTTCATTTTTTGTTAATTTATCTATGAACACGTGCAAATCATTATCCAAAAAAATATTTTAAAAAAATCGTGATTTGACCGATAACCGATTTGAAACCGAAATACTGCTTTGCTGGCGTTATACATGGAAAATTCTTCATTTTTGGTTTATAAGTGAACAATAACGTGTTAAGCATTATACTAATTAATTTTTTGAAAATATTATGATTTGACCGAATGGCGAGCTCAAAACCGACCACTTACTAAATATTCGATCTACCAAATTTGGTAGTAAATATATTTGGAAAATATAAATTTTTGGTTATTTTATCTATAAATACGTGCAAATCATTATCCAAAAAATATTTTAAAAATATCGTGATTTGACCGATAACCGATTTGAAACAGAAATACTGCCTTGCTGGCGTTATACATGGAAAATTCTTCATTCTTGGTTTATACGTCAACAGTTAAGCATTATCCTAATTAATTTTTTGAAAATATTATGATTTGACCTAATGGCGAGCTAAAAACCGACCACTTACTAAATATTCGATCTACCAAATTTGGTAGTAAATATATTTGGAAAATATAAATTTTTGGTTATTTTATCTATAAATACGTGCAAATCATTATCCAAAAAAATATTTTAAAAAAATCGTGATTTGACCGATAACCGATTTGAAACCGAAATACTGCTTTGCTGGCGTTATACATGGAAAATTCTTCATTTTTGGTTTATAAGTGAACAATAACGTGTTAAGCATTATACTAATTAATTTTTTGAAAATATTATGATTTGACCGAATGGCGAGCTCAAAACCGACCACTTACTAAATATTCGATCTACCATATTTGTTAGTAATATGATTTGGAAAATGTTCATTTTTTGTTAATTTATCTATGAATACGTGCAAATCATTATCCAAAAAATATTTTAAAAATATCGTGATTTGACCGATAACCGATTTGAAACCGAAATACTGCTTTGCTGGCGTTATACATGGAAAATTCTTCATTTTTGGTTTATACGTGAACAATAACGTGTTAAGCATTATCCTAATTAATTTTTTGAAAATATTATGATTTGACCGAATCGCGAGCTCAAAACCGACCACTTACTAAATATTCGATCTACCATATTTGTTAGTAATATTATTTGGAAAATGTTCATTTTTTGTTAATTTATCTATGAATACGTGCAAATCATTATCCAAAAAATATTTTAAAAATATCGTGATTTGACCGATAACCGATTTGAAACATAAATACTGCCTTGCTGGCGTTATACATGGAAAATTCTTCATTTTTGGTTTATACGTGAACAATAACGTGTTAAGCATTATCCTAATTATTTTTTGAAAATATTATGATTTGACCTAATGGCGAGCTAAAAACCGACCACTTACTAAATATTCGATCTACAAAATTTGGTAGTAAATATATTTGGAAAATATTCATTTTTGGTTATTTTATCTATAAATACGTGTAAATCATTATCCAAAAAATATTTTAAAAATATCGTGATTTGACCGATAACCTATTTGAACAGAAATACTGCCTTGCTGGCGTTATACATGGAAAATTCTTCATTCTTGGTTTCTACGTCAACAATAACGTGTTGAGCATTATCCTAATTAATTTTTTGAAAATATTATGATTTGACCGAATGGCGAGCTCAAAACCGATCACTTACTAAATATTCGATCTACCAAATTTGGTAGTAAATATATTTAGAAAATATTCATTTTTGGTTATTTTATCTATAAATACGTGCAAAACATTATCCAAAAAATATTTTAAAAATATCGTGAATTGACCGATGACCGATTTGAAACGAAATACTGCCTTGCTGGCGTTATACATGGGAAATTCTTCATTCTTGGTTTCTACGTCAACAATAACGTGTTGAGCATTATCCTAATTAATTTTTTGAAAATATTATGATTTGACCGAATGGCGAGCTCAAAACCGATCACTTACTAAATATTCGATCTACCAAATTTGGTAGTAAATATATTTGGAAAATATAAATTTTTGGTTATTTTATCTATAAATACGTGCAAATCATTATCCAAAAAATATTTTAAAAATATCGTGATTTGACCGATAACCTATTTGAAACAGAAATACTGCCTTGCTGGCATTATACATGGAAAATTCTTCATTCTTGGTTTATACGTCAACAATAACGTGTTAAGCCTTATCCTAATTAATTTTTTGAATATATTATGATTTGACCAAATGGCGAGCTAAAAACCAACCACTTACTAAATATTCGATCTACCAAATTTGGTAGTAAATATATTTGGAAAATATATATTTTTGGTTATTTTATCTATAAATACGTGCAAATCATTATCCAAAAAATATTTTAAAAATATCGTGATTTGACCGATAACCGATTTGAAACCTATATACTGCCTTGCTGGCGTTATACATGTAGAATTCTTCATTTTTGGTTTATACGTGAACCATAATGTTAAGCCTTATCCTAATTAATTTTTTGAAAATATTATGATTTGACCGAATGGCGAGCTCAAAACCGACCACTTACTAAATATTCGATCTACCAAATTTGGTAGTAAATATATTTGGAAAATATAAATTTTTGGTTATTTTATCTATAAATACGTGCAAATCATTATCCATAAAATATTTTAAAAATATCGTGATTTGACCGATAACCGATTTGAAACGAAATACTGCTTTGCTGGCGTTATACATGGAAAATTCTTCATTTTTGGTTTATACGTGAACAATAACGTGTTAAGCATTATCCTAATTAATTTTTTCAAAATATTATGATTTGACCGAATGGCGAGCTCAAAACCGACCACTTACTAAATATTCGATCTACCATATTTGTTAGTAATATTATTTGGAAAATGTTCATTTTTTGTTAATTTATCTATGAATACGTGCAAATCATTATCCAAAAAATATTTTAAAAATATCGTGATTTGACCGATAACCTATTTGAAACAGAAATACTGCCTTGCTGGCGTTATACATGGAAAATTCTTCATTCTTGGTTTATACGTCAACAATAACGAGTTAAGCATTATCCTAATTAATTTTTTGAAAATATTATGATTTGACCGAATGGCGTTAATTTATCTATGAATACGTGCAAATCATTATCCAAAAATTATTTTAAAAATATCGTGATTTGACCGATAACCGATTTGAAACAGAAATACTGCCTTGCTGGCGTTTTACATGGAAAATTCTTCATTCTTTGTTTATACGTCAACAATAACGTGTTAAGCATTAACCTAATTAATATTTTGAAAATATTATGATTTGACCGAATGGCGAGCTAAAAACCGACCACTTACTAAATATTCGATCTACCAAATTTGGTAGTAAATATATTTGGAAAATATAAATTTTTGGTTATTTTATCTATAAATACGTGCAAATCATTATCCAAAAAATATTTTAAAAATATCGTGATTTGACCGATAACCTATTTGAAACAGAAATACTGCCTTGCTGGCGTTATACATGGAAAATTCTTCATTCTTGGTTTATACGTCAACAATAACGTGTTAAGCCTTATCCTAATTAATTTTTTGAAAATATTATGATTTGACCGAATGGCTAGGTAAAAACCGACCACTTGCTAAATATTCGATCTACCAAATTTGGTAGTAAATATATTTGGGAAATGTTCATTTTTTGTTAATTTATCTATGAATACGTGCAAATCATTATCCAAAAAATATTTTAAAAATATCGTGATTTGACCGATAACCGATTTGAAACCTAAATATTGCCTTGCTGGCGTTATACATGGAAAATTCTTCATTTTTGGTTTATACGTGAACAATAACGTGTTAAGCATTATCCTAATTAATTTTTTGAAAATATTATGATTTGACCGAATGGCGAGTTCAAAACCGCACACTTACTAAATATTCGATCTACAATATTTGTTAGTAATATTATTTGGAAAATGTTCATTTTTTGTTAATTTATCTATGAACACGTGCAAATCATTATCCAAAAAAATATTTTAAAAAAATCGTGATTTGACCGATAACCGATTTGAAACCGAAATACTGCTTTGCTGGCGTTATACATGGAAAATTCTTCATTTTTGGTTTATAAGTGAACAATAACGTGTTAAGCATTATACTAATTAATTTTTTGAAAATATTATGATTTGACCGAATGGCGAGCTCAAAACCGACCACTTACTAAATATTCGATCTACCATATTTGTTAGTAATATGATTTGGAAATTGTTCATTTTTTGTTAATTTATCTATGAATACGTGCAAATCATTATCCAAAAAATATTTTAAAAATATCGTGATTTGACCGATAACCGATTTGAAACAGAAATACTGCCTTGCTGGCGTTATACATGGAAAATTCTTCATTCTTGGTTTATACGTCAACAATAACGTGTTAAGCATTATCCTAATTAATTTTTTGAAAATATTATGATTTGACCGAATGGCGAGCTAAAAACCGACCACTTACTAAATATTCGATCTACCAAATTTGGTAGTAAATATATTTGGAAAATATAAATTTTTGGTTATTTTATCTATAAATACGTGCAAATCATTATCCAAAAAATATTTTAAAAATATCGTGATTTGACCGATAACCGATTTGAAACAGAAATACTGCCTTGCTGGCGTTATACATGGAAAATTCTTCATTCTTGGTTTATACGTCAACAATAACGTGTTAAGCATTATCCTAATTAATTTTTTGAAAATATTATGATTTGACCGAATGGCGAGCTAAAAACCGACCACTTACTAAATATTCGATCTACCAAATTTGGTAGTAAATATATTTGGAAAATATAAATTTTTGGTTATTTTATCTATAAATACGTGCAAATCATTATCCAAAAAATATTTTAAAAATATCGTGATTTGACCGATAACCGATTTGAAACTTAAATACTGCCTTGCTGGCGTTATACATGGAAAATTCTTCATTTTTGGTTTATACGTGAACAATAACGTGTTAAGCATTATCCTAATTAATTTTTTGAAAATATTATGATTTGACCGAATGGCGAGTTCAAAACCTCACACTTACTAAATATTCGATCTACAATATTTGTTAGTAATATTATTTGGAAAATGTTCATTTTTTGTTAATTTATCTATGAACACGTGCAAATCATTATCCAAAAAAATATTTTAAAAAAATCGTGATTTGACCGATAACCGATTTGAAACCGAAATACTGCTTTGCTGGCGTTATACATGGAAAATTCTTCATTTTTGGTTTATACGTGAACAATAACGTGTTAAGCATTATCCTAATTAATTTTTTGAAAATATTATGATTTGACCGAATCGCGAGCTCAAAACCGACCACTTACTAAATATTCGATCTACCATATTTGTTAGTAATATTATTTGGAAAATGTTCATTTTTTGTTAATTTATCTATGAATACGTGCAAATCATTATCCAAAAAATATTTTAAAAATATCGTGATTTGACCGATAACCGATTTGAAACAGAAATACTGCCTTGCTGGCGTTATACATGGAAAATTCTTCATTTTTGGTTTATACGTGAACAATAACGTGTTAAGCATTATCCTAATTATTTTTTGAAAATATTATGATTTGACCTAATGGCGAGCTAAAAACCGACCACTTACTAAATATTCGATCTACAAAATTTGGTAGTAAATATATTTGGAAAATATTCATTTTTGGTTATTTTATCTATAAATACGTGTAAATCATTATCCAAAAAATATTTTAAAAATATCGTGATTTGACCGATAACCTATTTGAAACAGAAATACTGCCTTGCTGGCGTTATACATGGAAAATTCTTCATTCTTGGTTTCTACGTCAACAATAACGTGTTGAGCATTATCCTAATTAATTTTTTGAAAATATTATGATTTGACCGAATGGCGAGCTCAAAACCGATCACTTACTAAATATTCGATCTACCAAATTTGGTAGTAAATATATTTAGAAAATATTCATTTTTGGTTATTTTATCTATAAATACGTGCAAAACATTATCCAAAAAATATTTTAAAAATATCGTGAATTGACCGATGACCGATTTGAAACGAAATACTGCCTTGCTGGCGTTATACATGGGAAATTCTTCATTCTTGGTTTCTACGTCAACAATAACGTGTTGAGCATTATCCTAATTAATTTTTTGAAAATATTATGATTTGACCGAATGGCGAGCTCAAAACCGATCACTTACTAAATATTCGATCTACCAAATTTGGTAGTAAATATATTTGGAAAATATAAATTTTTTGTTATTTTATCTATAAATACGTGCAAATCATTATCCAAAAAATATTTTAAAAATATCGTGATTTGACCGATAACCGATTTGAAACAGAAATACTGCCTTGCTGGCGTTATACATGGAAAATTCTTCATTCTTGGTTTATACGTCAACAATAACGTGTTAAGCATTATCCTAATTAATTTTTTGAAAATATTATGATTTGACCGAATGGCGAGCTAAAAACCGACCACTTACTAAATATTCGATCTACCAAATTTGGTAGTAAATATATTTGGAAAATATAAATTTTTGGTTATTTTATCTATAAATACGTGCAAATCATTATCCAAAAAATATTTTAAAAATATCGTGATTTGACCGATAACCGATTTGAAACAGAAATACTGCCTTGCTGGCGTTATACATGGAAAATTCTTCATTCTTGGTTTATACGTCAACAGTTAAGCATTATCCTAATTAATTTTTTGAAAATATTATGATTTGACCTAATGGCGAGCTAAAAACCGATCACTTACTAAATATTCGATCTACCAAATTTGGTAGTAAATATATTTGGAAAATATAAATTTTTTGTTATTTTATCTATAAATACGTGCAAATCATTATCCAAAAAATATTTTAAAAATATCGTGATTTGACCGATAACCGATTTGAAACAGAAATACTGCCTTGCTGGCGTTATACATGGAAAATTCTTCATTCTTGGTTTATACGTCAACAATAACGTGTTAAGCATTATCCTAATTAATTTTTTGAAAATATTATGATTTGACCGAATGGCGAGCTAAAAACCGACCACTTACTAAATATTCGATCTACCAAATTTGGTAGTAAATATATTTGGAAAATATAAATTTTTGGTTATTTTATCTATAAATACGTGCAAATCATTATCCAAAAAATATTTTAAAAATATCGTGATTTGACCGATAACCGATTTGAAACCGAAATACTGCTTTGCTGGCGTTATACATGGAAAATTCTTCATTTTTGGTTTATACGTGAACAATAACGTGTTAAGCATTATCCTAATTAATTTTTTGAAAATATTATGATTTGACCGAATCGCGAGCTCAAAACCGACCACTTACTAAATATTCGATCTACCATATTTGTTAGTAATATTATTTGGAAAATGTTCATTTTTTGTTAATTTATCTATGAATACGTGCAAATCATTATCCAAAAAATATTTTAAAAATATCGTGATTTGACCGATAACCGATTTGAAACAGAAATACTGCCTTGCTGGCGTTATACATGGAAAATTCTTCATTTTTGGTTTATACGTGAACAATAACGTGTTAAGCATTATCCTAATTATTTTTTGAAAATATTATGATTTGACCTAATGGCGAGCTAAAAACCGACCACTTACTAAATATTCGATCTACAAAATTTGGTAGTAAATATATTTGGAAAATATTCATTTTTGGTTATTTTATCTATAAATACGTGTAAATCATTATCCAAAAAATATTTTAAAAATATCGTGATTTGACCGATAACCGATTTGAAACCGAAATACTGCTTTGCTGGCGTTATACATGGAAAATTCTTCATTTTTGGTTTATAAGTGAACAATAACGTGTTAAGCATTATACTAATTAATTTTTTGAAAATATTATGATTTGACCGAATGGCGAGCTCAAAACCGACCACTTACTAAATATTCGATCTACCATATTTGTTAGTAATATGATTTGGAAATTGTTCATTTTTTGTTAATTTATCTATGAATACGTGCAAATCATTATCCAAAAAATATTTTAAAAATATCGTGATTTGACCGATAACCGATTTGAAACAGAAATACTGCCTTGCTGGCGTTATACATGGAAAATTCTTCATTCTTGGTTTATACGTCAACAATAACGTGTTAAGCATTATCCTAATTAATTTTTTGAAAATATTATGATTTGACCGAATGGCGAGCTAAAAACCGACCACTTACTAAATATTCGATCTACCAAATTTGGTAGTAAATATATTTGGAAAATATAAATTTTTGGTTATTTTATCTATAAATACGTGCAAATCATTATCCAAAAAATATTTTAAAAATATCGTGATTTGACCGATAACCGATTTGAAACAGAAATACTGCCTTGCTGGCGTTATACATGGAAAATTCTTCATTCTTGGTTTATACGTCAACAGTTAAGCATTATCCTAATTAATTTTTTGAAAATATTATGATTTGACCTAATGGCGAGCTAAAAACCGACCACTTACTAAATATTCGATCTACCAAATTTGGTAGTAAATATATTTGGAAAATATAAATTTTTGGTTATTTTATCTATAAATACGTGCAAATCATTATCCAAAAAATATTTTAAAAATATCGTGATTTGACCGATAACCGATTTGAAACCTAAATACTGCCTTGCTGGCGTTATACATGGAAAATTCTTCATTTTTGGTTTATACGTGAACAATAACGTGTTAAGCATTATCCTAATTAATTTTTTGAAAATATTATGATTTGACCGAATGGCGAGTTCAAAACCGCACACTTACTAAATATTCGATCTACAATATTTGTTAGTAATATTATTTGGAAAATGTTCATTTTTTGTTAATTTATCTATGAACACGTGCAAATCATTATCCAAAAAAATATTTTAAAAAAATCGTGATTTGACCGATAACCGATTTGAAACAGAAATACTGCCTTGCTGGCGTTATACATGGAAAATTCTTCATTCTTGGTTTATACGTCAACAATAACGTGTTAAGCATTATCCTAATTAATTTTTTGAAAATATTATGATTTGACCGAATGGCGAGCTAAAAACCGACCACTTACTAAATATTCGATCTACCAAATTTGGTAGTAAATATATTTGGAAAATATAAATTTTTGGTTATTTTATCTATAAATACGTGCAAATCATTATCCAAAAAATATTTTAAAAATATCGTGATTTGACCGATAACCGATTTGAAACCGAAATACTGCTTTGCTGGCGTTATACATGGAAAATTCTTCATTTTTGGTTTATACGTGAACAATAACGTGTTAAGCATTATCCTAATTAATTTTTTGAAAATATTATGATTTGACCGAATCGCGAGCTCAAAACCGACCACTTACTAAATATTCGATCTACCATATTTGTTAGTAATATTATTTGGAAAATGTTCATTTTTTGTTAATTTATCTATGAATACGTGCAAATCATTATCCAAAAAATATTTTAAAAATATCGTGATTTGACCGATAACCGATTTGAAACAGAAATACTGCCTTGCTGGCGTTATACATGGAAAATTCTTCATTTTTGGTTTATACGTGAACAATAACGTGTTAAGCATTATCCTAATTATTTTTTGAAAATATTATGATTTGACCTAATGGCGAGCTAAAAACCGACCACTTACTAAATATTCGATCTACAAAATTTGGTAGTAAATATATTTGGAAAATATTCATTTTTGGTTATTTTATCTATAAATACGTGTAAATCATTATCCAAAAAATATTTTAAAAATATCGTGATTTGACCGATAACCGATTTGAAACCGAAATACTGCTTTGCTGGCGTTATACATGGAAAATTCTTCATTTTTGGTTTATAAGTGAACAATAACGTGTTAAGCATTATACTAATTAATTTTTTGAAAATATTATGATTTGACCGAATGGCGAGCTCAAAACCGACCACTTACTAAATATTCGATCTACCATATTTGTTAGTAATATGATTTGGAAATTGTTCATTTTTTGTTAATTTATCTATGAATACGTGCAAATCATTATCCAAAAAATATTTTAAAAATATCGTGATTTGACCGATAACCGATTTGAAACAGAAATACTGCCTTGCTGGCGTTATACATGGAAAATTCTTCATTTTTGGTTTATACGTGAACAATAACGTGTTAAGCATTATCCTAATTATTTTTTGAAAATATTATGATTTGACCTAATGGCGAGCTAAAAACCGACCACTTACTAAATATTCGATCTACAAAATTTGGTAGTAAATATATTTGGAAAATATTCATTTTTGGTTATTTTATCTATAAATACGTGTAAATCATTATCCAAAAAATATTTTAAAAATATCGTGATTTGACCGATAACCGATTTGAAACCGAAATACTGCTTTGCTGGCGTTATACATGGAAAATTCTTCATTTTTGGTTTATAAGTGAACAATAACGTGTTAAGCATTATACTAATTAATTTTTTGAAAATATTATGATTTGACCGAATGGCGAGCTCAAAACCGACCACTTACTAAATATTCGATCTACCATATTTGTTAGTAATATTATTTGGAAATTGTTCATTTTTTGTTAATTTATCTATGAATACGTGCAAATCATTATCCAAAAAATATTTTAAAAATATCGTGATTTGACCGATAACCGATTTGAAACAGAAATACTGCCTTGCTGGCGTTATACATGGAAAATTCTTCATTCTTGGTTTATACGTCAACAATAACGTGTTAAGCATTATCCTAATTAATTTTTTGAAAATATTATGATTTGACCGAATGGCGAGCTAAAAACCGACCACTTACTAAATATTCGATCTACCAAATTTGGTAGTAAATATATTTGGAAAATATAAATTTTTGGTTATTTTATCTATAAATACGTGCAAATCATTATCCAAAAAATATTTTAAAAATATCGTGATTTGACCGATAACCGATTTGAAACAGAAATACTGCTTTGCTGGCGTTATACATGGAAAATTCTTCATTTTTGGTTTATACGTGAACAATAACGTGTTAAGCATTATCCTAATTAATTTTTTGAAAATATTATGATTTGACCGAATGGCGAGTTCAAAACCGCACACTTACTAAATATTCGATCTACAATATTTGTTAGTAATATTATTTGGAAAATGTTCATTTTTTGTTAATTTATCTATGAACACGTGCAAATCATTATCCAAAAAATATTTTAAAAAAATCGTGATTTGACCGATAACCGATTTGAAACCGAAATACTGCTTTGCTGGCGTTATACATGGAAAATTCTTCATTTTTGGTTTATAAGTGAACAATAACGTGTTAAGCATTATACTAATTAATTTTTTGAAAATATTATGATTTGACCGAATGGCGAGCTCAAAACCGACCACTTACTAAATATTCGATCTACCATATTTGTTAGTAATATGATTTGGAAAATGTTCATTTTTTGTTAATTTATCTATGAATACGTGCAAATCATTATCCAAAAAATATTTTAAAAATATCGTGATTTGACCGATAACCGATTTGAAACCGAAATACTGCTTTGCTGGCGTTATACATGGAAAATTCTTCATTTTTGGTTTATACGTGAACAATAACGTGTTAAGCATTATCCTAATTAATTTTTTGAAAATATTATGATTTGACCGAATCGCGAGCTCAAAACCGACCACTTACTAAATATTCGATCTACCATATTTGTTAGTAATATTATTTGGAAAATGTTCATTTTTTGTTAATTTATCTATGAATACGTGCAAATCATTATCCAAAAAATATTTTAAAAATATCGTGATTTGACCGATAACCGATTTGAAACATAAATACTGCCTTGCTGGCGTTATACATGGAAAATTCTTCATTTTTGGTTTATACGTGAACAATAACGTGTTAAGCATTATCCTAATTATTTTTTGAAAATATTATGATTTGACCTAATGGCGAGCTAAAAACCGACCACTTACTAAATATTCGATCTACAAAATTTGGTAGTAAATATATTTGGAAAATATTCATTTTTGGTTATTTTATCTATAAATACGTGTAAATCATTATCCAAAAAATATTTTAAAAATATCGTGATTTGACCGATAACCTATTTGAACAGAAATACTGCCTTGCTGGCGTTATACATGGAAAATTCTTCATTCTTGGTTTCTACGTCAACAATAACGTGTTGAGCATTATCCTAATTAATTTTTTGAAAATATTATGATTTGACCGAATGGCGAGCTCAAAACCGATCACTTACTAAATATTCGATCTACCAAATTTGGTAGTAAATATATTTAGAAAATATTCATTTTTGGTTATTTTATCTATAAATACGTGCAAAACATTATCCAAAAAATATTTTAAAAATATCGTGAATTGACCGATGACCGATTTGAAACGAAATACTGCCTTGCTGGCGTTATACATGGGAAATTCTTCATTCTTGGTTTCTACGTCAACAATAACGTGTTGAGCATTATCCTAATTAATTTTTTGAAAATATTATGATTTGACCGAATGGCGAGCTCAAAACCGATCACTTACTAAATATTCGATCTACCAAATTTGGTAGTAAATATATTTGGAAAATATAAATTTTTGGTTATTTTATCTATAAATACGTGCAAATCATTATCCAAAAAATATTTTAAAAATATCGTGATTTGACCGATAACCTATTTGAAACAGAAATACTGCCTTGCTGGCATTATACATGGAAAATTCTTCATTCTTGGTTTATACGTCAACAATAACGTGTTAAGCCTTATCCTAATTAATTTTTTGAATATATTATGATTTGACCAAATGGCGAGCTAAAAACCAACCACTTACTAAATATTCGATCTACCAAATTTGGTAGTAAATATATTTGGAAAATATATATTTTTGGTTATTTTATCTATAAATACGTGCAAATCATTATCCAAAAAATATTTTAAAAATATCGTGATTTGACCGATAACCGATTTGAAACCTATATACTGCCTTGCTGGCGTTATACATGTAGAATTCTTCATTTTTGGTTTATACGTGAACCATAATGTTAAGCCTTATCCTAATTAATTTTTTGAAAATATTATGATTTGACCGAATGGCGAGCTCAAAACCGACCACTTACTAAATATTCGATCTACCAAATTTGGTAGTAAATATATTTGGAAAATATAAATTTTTGGTTATTTTATCTATAAATACGTGCAAATCATTATCCATAAAATATTTTAAAAATATCGTGATTTGACCGATAACCGATTTGAAACGAAATACTGCTTTGCTGGCGTTATACATGGAAAATTCTTCATTTTTGGTTTATACGTGAACAATAACGTGTTAAGCATTATCCTAATTAATTTTTTCAAAATATTATGATTTGACCGAATGGCGAGCTCAAAACCGACCACTTACTAAATATTCGATCTACCAAATTTGGTAGTAAATATATTTGGAAAATATAAATTTTTGGTTATTTTATCTATAAATACGTGCAAATCATTATCCAAAAAAAATTTTAAAAATATCGTGATTTGACCGATGACCGATTTGAAACGAAATACTGCCTTGCTGGCGTTATACATGGAAAATTCTTCATTCTTGGTTTATACGTCAACAATAACGTGTTAAGCATTATCCTAATTAATTTTTTGAAATGGCGAGCTCAAAACCGACCACTTACTAAATATTCGATCTACCAAATTTGGTAGTAAATATATTTGGAAAATATATATTTTTGGTTATTTTATCTATAAATACATGCAAATCATTATCCAAAAAATATTTTAAAAAAATCGTGATTTGACCGATAACCGATTTGAAACCGAAATACTGCTTTGCTGGCGTTATACATGGAAAATTCTTCATTTTTGGTTTATACGTGAACAATAACGTGTTAAGCATTATCCTAATTAATTTTTTCAAAATATTATGATTTGACCGAATGGCGAGCTCAAAACCGACCACTTACTAAATATTCGATCTACCATATTTGTTAGTAATATTATTTGGAAAATGTTCATTTTTTGTTAATTTATCTATGAATACGTGCAAATCATTGTCCAAAAAATATTTTAAAAATATCGTGATTTTACCGATGACCGATTTGAAACGAAATACTGCCTTGCTGGCATTATACATGGAAAATTCTTCATTCTTGGTTTATACGTCAACAATAACGTGTTAAGCCTTATCCTAATTAATTTTTTGAATATATTATGATTTGACCAAATGGCGAGCTAAAAACCAACCACTTACTAAATATTCGATCTACCAAATTTGGTAGTAAATATATTTGGAAAATATATATTTTTGGTTATTTTATCTATAAATACGTGCAAATCATTATCCAAAAAATATTTTAAAAATATCGTGATTTGACCGATAACCGATTTGAAACCTATATACTGCCTTGCTGGCGTTATACATGTAGAATTCTTCATTTTTGGTTTATACGTGAACCATAATGTTAAGCCTTATCCTAATTAATTTTTTGAAAATATTATGATTTGACCGAATGGCGAGCTCAAAACCGACCACTTACTAAATATTCGATCTACCAAATTTGGTAGTAAATATATTTGGAAAATATAAATTTTTGGTTATTTTATCTATAAATACGTGCAAATCATTATCCATAAAATATTTTAAAAATATCGTGATTTGACCGATAACCGATTTGAAACGAAATACTGCTTTGCTGGCGTTATACATGGAAAATTCTTCATTTTTGGTTTATACGTGAACAATAACGTGTTAAGCATTATCCTAATTAATTTTTTCAAAATATTATGATTTGACCGAATGGCGAGCTCAAAACCGACCACTTACTAAATATTC